>NC_138209.1:75380967-75470967 GCF_964194415.1 Vipera berus | reverse complement strand
CAGGTTGTTCCACTGATTAATTGTTCTCACTGTCAGGAAGTTTCTCCTTAGTTCTAGGTTGCTTCTCTCTTTGGTTAGTTTCCATCTGTTGCTTCTTCTCCTGCCTTCAGGTGCTTTGCAGAATAGCTTGAGTCCCTCTTCTTTGTGGGCAACCCCTGAGATGTTGGAACACTGCTATCCTGTTACCCCTCGTCCTTCTCTTCATTAAACTAGACAGACCCAATTCCAGCAACCGTTTTAGCCTCCAGCCCCCTGTTCATGTTTGTTGCTCTTCTCTGCACTCTTTCTAGAGTCTCAACATCTTTTTTACATCATGGTGACCAAAACTGGATGCTTATCCCAAACAAAAACTTATCCCAAACAAAATCAAGGTGTGGCCATTCTAAGTTTTATTCTCCTGCTTTCTTCTCTCTTAGATCTGAGCTAACTTTTCTGAAAGTCCCTCTTAATAACTTCTTCATTTCTTCCCAGTTTCTAAGGCTATGTGTACATTCTAAGGCTGTTATACATCTCTTCACAACAGGTAACAGCCTTGTAGTAGATACAAAGATATGATCGGTTCAGGATTAACGTTTTAAAATTCCTATGGCACCAGATGGCACATAGCAAAATTAAGAGTGAAGACCTTCTAAACATTATCCTTGCCTATTTAAATGTTTCTAAAAGTAATTCTAAAACATTTCCCATGGAATACAGGTAGTCCTCAACTTATGCCTATATCTCAGCCCCAAATTTCTGTTGCTAAGTGAGACATCGGCTGTGAACTTTGCCCCTTTTGATGACTTTTCTCGCCACTGTTGTTAAGTGAATCACTGCAGTTGCTAAGTTAGTAACCCGGTTGTTAAGTGAATCTAGCTTCCCCATTGACTTTGCTTGTTGGAAGGCTGCAAAAGGGGATCACGTGACCTCGGGACACTGCAACCGTCGTAAATATGAGTCAGTTGCCAAGTGTCTGAATTTCGGGGATGCTATAAGCCCCCCCCCAGAGAAGGAAATATTAAAAGGGCAGAAACAGAAAAATATATTTCCTCAAAGGATCTTAAAGAGGCAGAAAAACATGACCATTTTTTTCTTAATAGCCCCAAGTCTCCCTCCCCCAAGCAGAAACCAGCTCTGTAGAAATGCAGATGTAATATTCCATTCAGGAAGGTTGGAGCTCTCCAGCTAAAAGCTTAGGAAGACAAAGACACCTAAAATCTACATACCCCACCCAAACTCTAAGACAGGGCATAATAGGATTAACCCACAGATGCCAAAAGGCACACCCAGACTCAGGTCAGAATACATGACACAGGAAATACAAAGCTTCAAACAGGAACAGGAAACAACTCCAAACAAAAGACTCCAGAGGGTATAAAACCCCACTCCCTACATGTGCTCTCCCCTCTTTTCTTCCAGAGCCATCTTCCTGTCTGGCTCTCATCTTCAATAAACTACAACCTTCTTTCTAAAGCAGTCGCCATGTTGTTTATTCCTGGCTTGGACTTGAACCGTGACGAAGACTTTTCCTTCAACATGTGAAAAACGATCATTAAGTCACTTTTTTTTCAGAGCTGTTGTAAATTTGAACAGTCACTAAATGAGTTGAAAGTCAACGGCTACCTATATTAAGTATAGAGAGGATGCACAGTTCTTCACACAGTTCTTAGGGGTGAAATTTGATAAATAGACAAGCCCTTTCAAATCCGAAATTGAAAATGCTTCGGTTCTTTTATACGATAAAGAAACATTCAATTTTTTAAAAAAAATGTGTGAAGGATAGCCAAACGGATTTTAAAGACCTTTTTTTTTCTCTTTTAAAATGTAGTCTCATCATTATATTTGTTACTTAAAGAAGCACTGTATTTTCTTTTTTTTAAAAAAAACAGACACTGACCCCATCTGGTGGTTTTTAAGGTCACATTTTAAATTTATCCTTGTAGTATATCCCCACGATCGGGATAGATCTAACCCAGATCTGTCATTTTTACAATCAGTCATTTCAGAGAATTTTCTGGAAAGAGGCTGGAAGCTTATTTTGGCCCCTTAATTATTTAAGAATAGTTCCAGGGCTCGGCTCTGTTTTAACGAATGAATGTTTTAACATTTCAGAAGTTTTTGCCATTCAGTTGGCATCAAAGTCATGGAATTAGGAATGCAATGCAGTGGATGACAGGTTCCAAAGAGCGAACAGTATCCAGGTTTTCCAAAGGAAAAAAAAATATATAGGAAAATTCTCAAAGACCTCTACAGATGCCATCCAAACCTGGTTACGTTTTCCAAATTCTGGAAAAAGGTAATCTGTAATAAAGTATGCAAAACATTAGCATGGTGTGTTGATGAATTGCTTCAGCATCCATTTCTGAAGGTGCATGGAGAACCCAGGTGAAAGCATTAATTATGATTAGGAACTTAAATCTTTGCAACAAATCTACATCTATTTTAGTGCCACTTTACTGTATAGTGCAGTGATAAAGCCACACTTACAATCCAGTTTTGGTCACTGTGATACAAAAAAGATATTTAGATTCTGAAAAGAGTGCAGAGAAGAGCAGCAAAGATGATTAGAGGGCTGGAGGCAGAAGAAAGTGGAAAATATAGTGAAATTACAGTATTTCCTTTCCACGTAACCTCTATTTCCTTCCTATTCAAAATTTCATTGCTGGAAGGCTTAAAAGAACAGGTTAAAGATAGATCATCGTTGAGAAAATCTATCCGTATGGTTGAGAGGAGTTAAAAATGACTTGAGGACACATAATCAATCAATCCACCAACCAGTCAATCAAAATCTTGACTCCAGGGATCACAGGCACCAGAAGACAACCGCACCGAATACAATAGTTACATAGGTTTATTGAATCAAAGATTGAATGAAAGTTGTCCCTTTAATACATATCGCAATTCTACCACACCTAATTACAGTGATCCACACAATTTTCCCAACTAATGGAAACAGAGAAGTTATCCATATCAGAGTATTACTCAGAATTGTTCTCCACAGTAACTCTTTCATTCCAGAAAGAATTTCCAGTGCGAAAATGATAGCCAGAGAAGGAACAGGCACAAAGCAGCAGATCACAGATTGCAAGCTGTAGAATAGACAAGCTTGTACACGCTGTGTTTACACCTTTATGCATTTCACATACTTTCCTTTAGGAGAAGGAGAGGGCAGAGTCAAGAGAGGAATCAGCCTAGAATCGTTACATTCCCTCAAGTGACCTTAGTCCAACCCCTCTTGAATTCTGTTAATTCTTATCTAGCACCAGTTTAGTGCGGACCATTAGTTGACTGGGTTCTTGTGTAGAGGCATGAGCGATAAATCATCTTGACAGGAGTGTAATGTGTGGTCTCGAGTCTTTGCACCTGATGTTTTCCCATTTTACATACCACTTTGTTTCCATTTTATAATCTAAATGTGCTGGGCTCTGATCTCTCAACTCTAATTAATCTTGTTGTGGAACATTGTTGCAATTTAGAAGACAGAGAGAAGCTAGTTCTTTCTTGAGCAGATTTTGATGTTACATCTATCTATCTATCTATCTATCTATCTATCTATCTATCTATCTATCTATCTATCTATCTATCTATCTATCTATCTATCTATCTATCTATCATCTATCTATCTATCTATCTATCTATCTATCTGACTTATGTGTCACCTGTCTCATCTTTTTATCTTTTATCCATTGGTTATAGTTCAACCTTCTCTTCTTTATTGTTTTATTCCATCTTAGGATGCTTGCACACATCCCTGTGTTGAGATGGCTTACCTCAGGGGTGTCAAAGTGCTGGCCCACAGGCCAGATCCATCATAAAAAAAAACACACCTACTCCATTGCCAGCAATGGAAAAAAAGTTGCGACACGTCACGTGAAGTTGCGAGTTTGACACCCCTGGCCTACATCCTTCATTAGGTTAGTATTTATCATGCAAATATATTTGTATTGTTTGATTGCTTTTAAACTTTGTAACCCACCCAGAGTCGCCTTGTGTGGTGAGAAGGGTGATAAATCAACTTAAGAAATGAATAAAATAAATAATTCATTGAGTTTTCTGTTTATTGCAATCACCAGAAAAGTCACATGCTAGGCAAATCTGCAATGCGACTTTGCATTCTGATGGAACACGGAGTCTACCGGGTTGACTAGTCCTTGATTTCTGTGTCAGTCAAGAAACTCTTCCCCCATGGACCTATCTGAAGTTATTACATTATACAGGAAAGAAGATTGTGTTTATAAAAAGAAAGCTAAGGCTTCATTGTTAATGACTCAGAGAAATATCGTTTATCCTCATGTGAAAAAAGGAATTCTTTGAAGGAATGTATGCTCCAGAATGTTTTTGTTCTTAAGGGAGTTATAACTGACATGATATTTTGGACTCAGTAAGTCCTTTGACATCTTTATGCATTTATTTAAATACATCTCTCCCCCCACTCTAACTCCATGGCCTTAGAACAGCTTAAGGAAAAGTTCAACACATTTTCTAAATCAAGGTGTCAAGGCTCAGACTGATGAACCCCACCAAGCAAGCACCCTCGATATGATCCAAACTCTTGATGCAAAACTTTATTGAGTACATCATTTCAGCACGTATGAAAGCAAAACCAGCTCTGGGCAGCCCAAACCCCTATAATAAAAGTATAGAATTCTCCCTTCCTCCCTCTTGGTTAGGGCACGTTGCCCAATCAAGTAGAAAAATATTGTTATGAGAAAGTGTCTCTGGGTTTAGCCAGACACCTGGTGTAATGTCGTTGAGTCTCATGGTCCGGCTTCTTAATCTTTGAAGACTGCATTCCAATCTCTTCCCCTCCCTCCAAGTTCATTGGCAAGCTGAGAATTTGTCACATCAGCAAAACCGTGCTTCGAAACTTGACACAAGGATGGGACAATGGACTTAGTGACATGTGCTTAACCGAGTCCAGGAAACAACATCTTCCATAAGCCCATGCTAGCTAAATAACTTTGACAAGAAGACGTGGAAATGACCTAGGAAGACCTGACAAAGAGATGACACCTAGGGAAAGATCAGATAAGAGAGAGCAGAGCCCACAGTTGCCTAATGGGTGGAACAAGAGGGCCAAAGGGGATCTGCTCTAAGTTCTCAGGTAGATCGGACAGGAAACACAACCCAATAAGCTAATTCTACTTAAAGGTGAAGGTTCCTTCTCTGAGCTTGTGGGTTGGAGAACAAACCTTCACCCTCATCCTACAGCTGAGCTACAGATATTCACCACTAATTCTACTTTATCACAAAGCTACACTAACAGAATCTCCACAAGCTGATTAACCTTTTGAAAAGAGCTTCCATTGAACTTGTCCCTCCACTCCCAAATCCACTTAGGAAGAATGTTCAAGATAACCTTCTTCTCCCCCCCCCCCGCTCCTATGGAGAATGTGACCTTTACTTCAATCCAGCCCCACAACAGCACCCTTAACGATGAATTTTCTTCGTGACGCTTTGGTTTGCCCACTTGAATTGGAGTTGTTGAGCCAGATCATTCCGGCCCATTTTGCAGAGGTAGCGAGAGAGAAGCTTGAGTTTGTCGGCAGACCTTGGAAGGCTCCGTCTCCAGAAGCACAGAAGCTCGTAGATCTGCTCGGTGAGGTTCTCGGGACACTTGAGTTTAATGAACTGAAGAGTGCTGCGGTGGAGAGGCAGGTATTGTGCAAGAGAATTGGCGTTCTCTTCCGACAGCTCTTCCGACAGCCAGTAGAGCAGGTCATCCCACATGACCTCTGCTGGTCAAAATATTTATAAAGAGATGGAATTGCATGCAATTAAAAAAAAGGAAAGCACTGAACACCAAGGGGTACGTGACATGGATTTTGTTATATTGTCATATGGCTATGGAGAGTCATCCAGGTCAGGGTTGTCCCAAAGGTGCTTTTTCAGGACTTCCTTGTTTTTCTTTGAAGACGTTTCACCCCTCTCCCTACTAGTACTGATGATGTTGTCTAGTTTGGGTCATGAAACGTCTGCAAGAAAACCATCAAGCTCAGAGAGCACCAAGGACCCCACAGTCCTTTCCTCTTCCTCCTCCTCCTCCTCCTCCTCCTCCTCCTCCTCCTCCTCCTCCTCTTCCTCCTCTTCCTTCCCCACAAACCCCTCTCCCTACTAGTACTGATGATGTTGTCTAGTTTGGGTCATGAAACGTCTGCAAGAAAACCACCAAGCTCAGAGAGCACCAAGGACCCCACAGTCCTTTCTTCCTCCTCTTCCTCCTCCTCCTCCTCCTCCTCCTCCTCCTCCTCCTCTTCTTCCTCCTCCTCCTCCTCCTCCTCCTCCTCCCCCACAAACCCCTCTCCCTACTAGTACTGATGATGTTGTCTAGTTTGGGTCATGAAACATCTGCAAGAAAACCACCAAGCTCAGAAAGCACCAAGGACCCCACAGTTCAACCCTGAACTACAAATATTCTCCTTTATTGGAACTCCCCAAACCTCATGTTGTGAGGCTCTTAAATGTATAGGGTTGAGCTGGATGCCATTTGGGTGATATCAAACCTTACCTGATATATCTGTTGAAATTCTCTTTGTGCTTTGAGGGCGGCTGATCAGTTTTTCCTTCTGTTAAGGTGGAAGATACAAGCAGAAAAAGAAATATTGCCGGGGTTATGTTATCAAGTGAAGCACAAAGAGATGTGGGGACAATCCAGAAAAAGAAATATTTTGGGAAATATTAAAAAGGCAGAATAAATATCCCCAAAGGATTTTAAAGGCAGAAACCAACCACCCCAATGATTGAATGCCCCAAACAGAAACCAGGTCTGCAGAAATTCAGATGTGATGATCTTGTCAAAAAGATTGGAGTCAGGAAGCTGATGGGATTAGAAAGACAAAGATCCCTAGAATCAACAATCCCTCACACCAAAAAAAAATCCAACACTCATCAGCCACAGCCCCAGGGAAGCAGGATATGAATAGGATTAACCCACCACCATCAGAATATCAGAAAGGCATACTCAGACTCAGGTCAAAGTTCATGACACAGGAACAACTCCAAACAAAAGCCCAAGAAGGTATAAAAACCCACCACTCCCTACTACGTGTGGTCAGTTTTTCCCCAGAGCCATCTTTCTGTCTGCCTCTCCTCTTCAATAAACTGCAACCTTCTTTCTAAAGCAGTCTCCATTTTGATTATTCCCAGCTTGGACTGGACCCTGATGAAGACTTTTCCTTCAACAGAGGGCTTTGCAAAGAGAATCAATGGGATTCTACCATATTCCCAAACTTGTATGAAATGGATGAAGGTAGAAATCCTTTTTTGTGTCTGTTTGTGTCTGTGCCATTTAATTACATGATACGGAAATCCTCTTATCTACACAAAAACTTTTCAAAGTATAAGTAACAGTCTGAGCTTCCCAACAAAACGGATTCGAAGCCAGAGGTTTGCAGGCTAAATTGAAGAGTTCTGGGGGTTTTTTTCTTCCCAACTCACAACATAATTTGGGATTTTAAATGTGCGTGATTGAATTAGGGGAGCTGTGCAAGGGGCTCGCCCATATGCAGGTGCCACTGGTCCATAGATTTTCCTCCTGGTTATAAACTGGTTGTGTGTGGTGCAATTTGGGGAGCCTGGTTTCTTACAAATGAGAATGTATGGTCTGGCTCCAGCTTCTTTGGTTAATTGATTTGTCAGTTCCTTGTACGAAGCCAGAAAAATAGGTTAACCTGGTGCACGCTTTAAGTGTGGTATGTGAACACACTAGTTCCCTGATCTGTTGCAGTCGGCCTTTTTATTTTTGTGTTTAATTTTTGTAAATAAATGTGTGCAATGTATTAATTGCAGCAAACCTCTGTTGGGTACAAATTGGACGGCAGGCAATTTTCTAGACACCTCGAAGTACAATTTGAAGTACAACCAGTCAATTTCTCCCCAATTCATAAGCTGTTCCACTATTGACAGCTGAGGACTATCCATTAGAACAGGGATCTCCAGACTTGACCACCTTAAGACGTTAGACCTCAATTCCCAGAATTCCTAAGCCATTCCTCAACTGGCCGGGGAAATTCTGGGAGTTGAAGTCCATGAGTCTTGAGGTTGCCAGGCTTGGAGACCCCTGCGTTAGAAAAACGCCATGAGAAAGAACTGCTTTCACCACTTTCCTAAATGATGTAAAGGGAAAAACAAGTTACTCCACAGGTAGAGAGCTAAGAGGCTCATCCAATTGGTCTCGTCCCCTTGAGATATCAAGGGAGAGTTACTTACTGGTAGTATCTTCTCCCTGACTTTCAACTAGACCATGTTGGGGGGACAGAAAAGGAAAAGGAGGAACAGACCTCTTTCTCTTTTTCTGTTTCTCTTTCTCTTTATCTTAAGAAGACATTAGACAACCATTTGCCTGAAATAGTCTAGGGCTGGGGTAGGCAAACTTGGCTCTTTTATGACTCATGGACTTCAACTCCCAGAATTCCTGAGCCAGCATGGAGGAACTATGGCTCCTTTATGACTCGTGGACTTCAACTCCCAGAATTCCTGAGCCAGCATGGGGGGAACTATGGCTCCTTTATGACTCGTGGACTTCAACTCCCAGAATTCCTGAGCCAGCATGGGGGAACTATGGCTCCTTTATGACTCGTGGACTTCAACTCCCAGAATTCCTGAGCCAGCATGGGGGGAACTATGGCTCCTTTATGACTCGTGGACTTCAACTCCCAGAATTCCTGAGCCAGCATGGAGGAACTATGGCTCCTTTATGACTCGTGGACTTCAACTCCCAGAATTCCTGAGCCAGCATGGGGGGAACTATGGCTCCTTTATGACTCGTGGACTTCAACTCCCAGAATTCCTGAGCCAGCATGGGGGAACTATGGCTCCTTTATGACTCATGGACTTCAACTCCCAGAATTCCTGAGCCAGCATGGGGGGAACTATGGCTCCTTTATGACTCGTGGACTTCAACTCCCAGAATTCCTGAGCCAGCATGGGGGAACTATGGCTCCTTTATGACTCGTGGACTTCAACTCCCAGAATTCCTGAGCCAGCATGGGGGGAACTATGGCTCCTTTATGACTCGTGGACTTCAACTCCCAGAATTCCTGAGCCAGCATGGGGGAACTATGGCTCCTTTATGACTCATGGACTTCAACTCGCAGAATTCCTGAGCCAGCCATGCTGAGGGGAAAGGGAGAGTTTTCCAAGCTGAGCCAAGCTGGCTCAGGAATTCTGGGAGTTGAAGTCCGCGAGTCATAAAAGAGCCAAGGTTGCCTACCCCTGGCCTAGGCCTAGGCCGCTTTATGACTTGTGGACTTCAACTCCCAGAATTCCTGAGCCTGCCATGCTGAGGGGAAAGGGAGAGGTTTCCAAGCTGAGCCAAGCTGGCTCAGGAATTCTGGGAGTTGAAGTCCATGAGTCATAAAAGAGCCAAGGTTGCCTACCCCTGGCCTAGGGTTTCCTGCCTGAGCAGCAGGCGGTTGGACTAGAAGACCTCCAAGATCCCTTCCAACTTGTTATTCTGGGGGTGCAGTGGTTAGAATGCAGCACTGCAAGTATCTCTACCGAATGCTGGCTGTCGGCAGTTCGATTCTCACCGGCTCAAGGTTGACTCAGCCTTCCATCCTTCCTAGGTTGGGAAAAAGAGGACCCAGCATTTTGGGGAGCAAAATGCTGACATTGTAAACTCCTTAGAGAGGGCTGTAAAGTATATAAGTGGTATATAAGTCTAAGTGCTATTGCTATTCTTCTGCTGGGATTACCAGCAAACCTGGCAGGGGAACACCTAAGGGTTTGATTCTTCTTTAATCTACTACAGTTCTTTGCAATCTGTTGGAATTCTTCCAGTTTTCTAGCCCAACCCAATAATTTGATGGAAGAGAGACTCTGATATCAGGGAGAAGCTGAGTACAAAGTGTGCTTGGATGGGCAGACTGGTAAGAAATAATAATACAATAGGTAAGACAATGAAAAATCCATTTTTTTCTGAGTCCTCTCATGGAGAACAAAGGGACCTTTTGGGATGCAACTAGGAAATATTGCTACGGATTATAACATCCTCATGTTATGAACCCCTTTACGGATTATTGCCTTGTCAAGGCAAAGGGGCTGGCGTAACTCAATGAATATGAGCTATGCCGTGCAGGGCCACCCAAGACGGACAGGTCATTGTAGAGAAATGTGATCCACTGGAGAAGGAAATGGCAACCCACTCCAGTATCTTTGCCATGAAAACCCCATGGGCAGTACCAAAAGGCCAAAAGATATAACAACAACATGTTATGAAACAGCTCACCTTTGGCAAAGTTAGCGCCAGTTTGCACAGGAAGGAATCTTGTTCGTGGTCTTCTAGCAGAAGAGGTTCTACGTCGCTAAGGACAGTGTCCTTTGTCACTTTGTAAAATAAGGCAATTCCTTTATAATGGGGTGAACTGTAGTTTCCAAATTCATCCACTTCCTTGACCCAAAGGGTAAGTCTTGGCTTTCTCTGAGCATGAAAAGCAAGCCTGTAATTTTTTCCATAGGTGTTCCCATCATCTGCACAGGGGCAACACAAATATTAAGCTACGACTCAACTTTTTTTTAAAAAAGAAACAAACAAAAATATCAAATGCTTTAACCGATTGGGTTGATTTAATTTTGCACAAACCTTCCTTCTTGGTTTGAGTCTCCAAAACAGATGGTCGATTTAGACTGGATTGTGAGAGTGAAACAGTTGCTTCCAACTCAATGTAACAACTGAATTGTTTTTTTTTTTTAAAAAAATCATAGAAAAGGTCTGCTCCTACATCCCCAAAATTGAACTTTATCATCCAGACAGGATCAACTAAATTCAGACACCTTAATTTGGAAAGATGCTGTAATTTAAATGGACAGTTTGGATGCAAGCTTTGGCAATCTAAACCGTTATCATGGATCCAGACTGAGTTTGATTCAATGGGAGCGTCTCTGTTGTTTACCACTCTTTTCATAAAACAGGTTTGTTTGCCTCTGTGTGTAACCTCAGTGCCTTTTCCTTGAGTAAACAATGAGCATTATGAGTTATGATACACGAAGCTCCCTGGAGTATGGCTGAATTTCATTACCTCTGTAATTAAAACACGACACTGTCACATTTAACCGAGGACAAACTCTTGTTCTTAAGTCCCAAAGGTGCTTTTGCAAGAGGCAAAATGGAGTTTCTGCTCTTTCTATGAAGATATTTCGCTTCTCATCCCAGAAGCTTCTTCAGCTCTGACTGGAGGGTGGGGAATGGAAGGATTTATACTCCTTGCAGAGAGCTGGTCATTTGCCTTCTTTTAAAAGAGACGTTGAGGCCACTTGGAGGTTTATCTGTGTCCTCAGTTGTCCCAAAGAGGCTTTTTCAAGACGTAACTGGATCTGCTAGTTTTTCCTTTGAAGATGTTTCACTTCTCACCCAAGAAGCTTCTTCAGCTCTGACTGAGTGGTGGGGACACCCACCCAATGGGCCACACCCACCCGGCACCCGATGATACATAAGTGGGTTTTGGCTTGCAGTTTGGGCACTTGGTCTCTAAAAGTTTGGCCATCACTGGCCTAGGCAATCAGCACGTGCAATCTGCTGATCCACTTGAAGGTGTAAATAACTCCTTTCAATGATATTCGGTGGGCAAAGACTTTTCAAGCTTGCATCAAAGCTACCTCCTCTTTTTTTTGGAATTTAGATCTTGGGCGAAGAGTCATTGGACCACCACCATCACCCCCTTCAAAACAAGCAGGAAAAAAGGTTATTATTCCAATATCATCTTTCGACATGTGGCAAAAACAGATAAGCCGAAAATAATGCAGCCGGGCTGTGAGGAAAAAAACGGTTAGGCCTCTCTCTCTCTCTAAAGAAATGTCATTTTCTGATGAATGTGGTTTATCTAGCACCAGGCCTGTTCACCCATCAGATGGAGGGTAGAGCTGCCGTTTTTTGTTACAGGCTGATTGCATTTTGTGTTGGCAATGACTGGACCGTGTTTTGATGGCGGCTTGCATGGATTTGATTTGTCTTTGATTCCTTCTCATTGTCGGCAAGCCTTCATTGTCTTCTCCCTCCCTTTCAGGTTGAAGAGGAAAAAAAAGGGTTATAAATCCAATTAGAAGAAATCAAAATATAGAACAAAGTTATGGGGATGGGGTGGGGTAAGGGATTGTCTCGGTGGCCTGTTCTTCAAGGTTCTTGTGTTCACTGACAGTGGACCTCCTCCGTCTTTCAAAACTGTGGAACTTTTGGGACCGGCCCTAGAGATTTAAATCAGAACCCAGCAGGATGTGTGCATTTATGTTTCTTCTGTTTTGGGGTTCATTCTCAAGCCTCAGTGGTGAAGGAAAAATGAAGAGTTGCCAACGGAGGAAGGGTTAATCCAAAAAAAAATTCTAGATGGTGCAGAAATGGATAGATTGACATTGAAAATGAAAGGGAAAGAAGATTCAGTTTATTTTAGAACATGGGATACCTTTTGTCACTGGCTAGAAAAACGAGGTAGAGAGAAAGGAACTTAATATGCATTGGTAAGTTAAATGTTGGCACCCAGACACACCAAATTTTAATTTAGAAAGGATCATGGGATGTGTGTTGTGCAACTAAGGTGAGCCGTTGCAAATCCTGATTCAAAAGGTGAAAACGGATGGAACAATCTGCGCTCTCTCTGCTCCTAGTTAAAGATCTGGAAGAGGATTAATAAATGTCACGCTATTATAGCAACTTTCACAATCAACCTGTTTGATATTTTGGAATTTCATGCAGTACAGAGTGAAGTGGTAAGAAACAAGAAAGTGGAAGACGGAACTGGATGGTTTACTCATTCTTCAGACAAATGCCTCACACATATATTTCGGAAGCACAGAAACATCTAACCTGCATCTTTTTTTGGGGGTGGGGAGGAGATACTGTGACGATTCATTCCTGCCAGTGCATGTTTGAACGGGACTTTAGGGCTAGAACTGATTAAGATCCTAAACGTATCAGGAGCCATCAATCGTAAAACCCATAAATCCATTGAATTGACAAAACAACGGGGCACCTATTGTAAGAAATGACTGAAGAAGCAGCTAATACACAAAATACCACCTTCAAGAAGGCAAATATATATAGCTACCTATTTTCACATGTGGTGGACTTGTAGAAATATAAAAGCTTTTTGGATCAAAATTTGGTGGAACATTCAAAAGATTTTTAAGAGAAAGATAAAGTTTTCTCCGCAATTGTTTTTATTGGGTATTGTGGTAGATTGTGATGTTAAAGAAACTAACTTGATGTTGAACATGATAACAGCAGCATGGTTACTGGTGGGACAATATTGGAAGAAGGATAGTTTGCCTACTATAGAAGAATGGGTGTTTAAAGTTTCGAATCTTGCAGAAATGTCTAAGATTTCTGCTTATTTGAAAGATCATTCACAGGAAAGATATATTTCAGTTTGGAGGAGATGGATAAATTATATTCAGAACAAATATGGGACTAAAAAGTTCCATTTAGCTTATGAGTAGATTTTAGTGGGATATTGTTATTGGTACTTTGTTTGTAGTTATGTTAAAGGGGAGTTAAAGCACATTATGAATTTGGTTAATTGTATATTATGCATAATTTTTATTTAGAATATGATTATTGTAACTATAATCCTGTATTTAGCTCTGGGAAGTCGGGGGGGGGGAAGTGGGTGGGTTTGGGGTGGGAGGGATTTGGGGATATATTGTAAAATTTTGTTTTTGTAAAACTCTTTAATTAAAAAAAAGAAGGCAAATATATACATATGCATATAAAAGGTAAAAGGTAAAGGTTCCCCTGCACATGCATGCTAGTCATTTCAGACTCTAGGGGCCGGTGCTCATCTCCATTTCAAAGCCAAAGAGCCAGCGCTTGTCCGAGGACGTCTCCATGGTCATGTGGCCGGCACGACTAGACACCAAAGGTGCACGGAACGCTGTTACCTTCCCACCGGAGTGGTCCCTATTTTTTAACTTGCATTTTTACATGCTTTTGAACTGCTAGGTTGGCAGAAGCTGGGACGAGTAACAGGCGCTCACTCTGTTACGCGGCACTCAGGATTCAACCTGCCAAACTGCCGACCTTCTGATCGACAAGCTCAGCGTCCTAACCCACTGAGCCACCGCGTCCCTCCACATATACATATACATACTGGCAAAAGATTCATTCTCCCCATATTTGGGTCAAGAGGGTGCATTAAAAAAACACTCGAAACACACACACACACACACACACACACACATACATATCTTTGAAAGTCTCATTTGTAAAGTCGAAACAGCATGCCCAATAGCTTCCAACGTTGTTGGAATTAAAATTGATTTACCTGAAGCAAAAATATTTCCACTGAATGTAAAGTACATCTGCTCTCCTTCTCTCATTTTAAATGGCTTCGAAGGCTCTGGAGGGCCACAATATCCCTCCTCTTCTAGACATTGCAGCTCCATGTTTAATTCCTTCGAGGGAACCAGTAAGACCATGATCTTGTAAGGGTCTTCTTTATTCTGGTGTAGGACCACCCTCACCAGCATGTTGTGGATGGCGCTTTCCAGATTCCGAATAAACTGAACGAGTTGTACGTTGTCCATAGTGGAGGACAAGCGAACGATAATAAATCTACACAAAGATGAAGACTAGATGTGAGGAAGCAAAGAAATGTAGGAGCAGGATTCACATCTTAATACAGAAGATCCTCAAAGGGAATATAAAGATAAGAACTTTGACTTTTGGGTTGAATGGACAAAGACTTGGGACCTTGATGTTATGTTTTTGTGCATAAAGTAATCTTGACGGCGGCAAGTTTACTTTGCGCACAAAAATGGAAGGACACTGTGATTCCCACAGTGGACGAATGGCTGCAAAAGTTGACGGAGTTAGCAGAGGTGGCTAAATCAACTGCTTTGATTAAAGGACAACAACAACAAAAAAACACACAATTGCTTTTGTTTCTACTTGGAAACCACTTTGGACTTTGTGATTGAGGTGGGGGGGGGGGAAACCCGAAACTTTGATTTTGGATTTTACCGATTTGATGGGTTTGTTGTTATATAAATGGCTAGTTTATATTACTATGTAAAAGTAAAAAGTTGAGGTCTGATGCTGTTATCTTAATCTACTGCACCAAAGGGAGTTAGTTGCAAGTCAACACCTTTTCTTACTCCCCCCCACACTTTCCCTTCATTTTTCCCTTCCCTTCTCCTTCCCTTATTTTCCTACTATTTTCTTTTGTATTTTTTTTATTTCATGTTATAAAATAATAAAAAAGATGAAGACTAAGGGGTTGGACTAGATGACCTCCAAGGTACCTTCCAACTTTATTATTATTATTATTATTATTACTAGGTACACCTCAGATAATTGTATCCTAAGTAAACCGTAGAGAACATTGTAGACGGTAAGATAATGGTGTAGAATCCAACACACGCGCAAAGCTATGGTAGTTAAATTATAAAAGGGTTGGCTTTTGATTCCTTCAATAAGGAAGTGAGATTTTTCAGGCATGGGTTGCCAATGTCTGAAGGCTTTAAGAATAGACTGAATAGCCACCACTCAAGAGTGCTGTAATTGGTATATTGCGATCATTTTGAACTCAATGGTTCTACCAACTTAAATCTGATTCTCTTGACCAAAAGTGAAGAATATCATTATAAAGCTGCTTAACTCTTGGAATAGGAGGGTCACATCTGCAGGGGTAAATCACAAAAAAGAGAAAATTAAAAAAAAAAAGCAGAGATTTGACTTCCACCGAGAATGCCCAGGACGTCCATTAAAGCTGCCCTCTTGAAGGTTGCTGCAAAATTTCTTGCTTTATTATCTTTTGTAATTTTTTTTAAAGCTGCCAGGTGGCTTCAGGAAAACTGCTCTAAAAGGGGTTTAACTTGAGATGTCTGTCCCCACTTGGGAACCATTTAGGAGTTTCATATCTTCTAAATCAGGGGCCTCCAACCCATGGTCTTATGTCCACTAGCCAACTTCCAAACTATTTTGCCAAGTTGTAACTTTCGGTAGGATACAAGGAAAAGCAGTAAGTGTAAATGGAGGACAATTAACTGATTCAATTTGATGGAATTTATAAGCAAACCCAATGTCATGTCTGCCCTCCTCCATGTTCGTCTTTCAAAAGCTAAACGCAGCGTCAAAGGCTTTGCCAGTTTTCTAGTTCTGTGTTAGGTCCAAAATTCTTTGTCCGTGTTATCATTGTTTCTTTAACTTGTTCCTCTTCCATCTTAAAACTTAGCACATATTTATAAAGGTTCTTAAGTGGGAAAGAAATTCTAAAGTAACAAAAATGGTAGCGTACAAAGAAAATTTATATAAAATGTTTTAGAGATGACATTTAACACCGGTGAGGTTAGCAATTTTTTAAAAAAAAATCTATCAAGCAATTGTTGGAAATGTAAACAAAAACCTGGCACGTATTACCAACCTAGGCGGACATGCTCTAAAGCCAAAAGATTCTGTTTAGGAATACATACATGGTTAGAGAAAATGATTAAAAAAACGTATAGATTTTAAGCCAGGATTATTTTTGTTAGGCATAATTGTAGGAAATTATGAGAACGAGTGTACTGTATATATTTAATTTTACATATATTAACTGCAGCAAGAATTGCATTCGCTCAACATTGGAAAAATGAAGAGTTGCCAACAGAGGAAGGGTTAATAAAAAAATTCTAGATTGTGCAGAAATGGATAGATTGACATTGAAAATGAAAGGGAAAGAAGATTCAGTTTATTTTAGAACGTGGGATACCTTTTGTCATTGGCTAGAAAAACGTGGTAGAGAGAAAGGAACTTAATATGCATTGGTAAGTTAAATGTTGGCACCCAGACACACCAAATTCTAATTTAGAAAGAATCATGGGATGTATGTTGTGCAACTAAGGTGAGCCGTTGCAAATCCTGATTCAAAATGTGCAAAGGGATGGAACAATCTTCGCTCTCTCTCTCTGCTCCTAGTTAAAGATCTGGAAGAGGGTTAATAAATGTCACGCTATTATAGCAACTTTCACAATCAACCTGTTTGATATTTTGGAATTTCATGCTTAGTACAGAGGGACACCCCATTCATCTACACATTTGGTGTCATCTCACCTCTCTAAGGGTTGATCTAAGTCAAAGGACACAAGACCATTTCTCGCATTCCGCACGGTGATGTCATCCAGGGGAACCCAGCCTTCTTCGCTGTTTATGTAACCCAGCACTTTCAGTGGCTCCTTGAGGTTCTCCCTGTGTTTTCGGGAGGAGGCACTCAGACCTCTGGGGGGAAAAAAAATCACAAGGGTATGGAAAGGAATATACCTCTATCTGTGGTGGCGCAGCGGTTAGAATGGAGTATTGCAGGCTAACTCACTGCTCACTCCGGGAGTTCGATTCTGACCTGCTTCAAGGTTGACTCAGCCTTCCATCCTTCCGAGGTCGGTAAAATGAGGACCCAGATTGTTGGGGGCAAAATGCTGACACTTTGAAGCAGTATATAAATCTAAGTGCTAATTCTATTCTATTCTATTCTATTCTATTCTATTCTATTGTATTCTGTTCTGTTCTGTTCTGTTCTGTTCTGTTCTGTTCTGTTCTGTTCTGTTCTTATTCTTTTTCCCCAATATCTATTCTATTCTATTCTATTCTATTCTATTCTATTCTATTCTATTCTATTCTATTCTATTCTATTCTATTCTATTCTATTCTATTCTATTCTATTCTATTCTATTCTATTCTATATTCCAATATCTATTCTATTCTATTCTATTCTATCCTATTCTATTCTATTCTATTCTATTCTATTCTATTCTATTCTATTCTATTCTATTCTATTCTATTCTATTCTATTCTATTCTATTCTATTATTCTATTCTATTCTATTCTATTCTATTCTATTCTATTCTATTCGATATTCCAATATCTATTCTATTCTATTCTATTCTATTCTATTCTATTCTATTCTATTCTATTCTATTCTATTCTATTCTATTCTATTCTATTCTATTCTATTCTATTCTATTCTATATTCCAATATCTATTCTATTCTATTCTATTCTATTCTATTCTATTCTATTCTATTCTATTCTATTCTATTCTATTCTATTCTATTCTATTCTATTCTATTCTATTCTATTCTATTCTATTCTATATTCCAATATCTATTCTATTCTATTCTATTCTATTCTATTCTATTCTATTCTATTCTATTCTATTCTATTCTATTCTATTCTATTCTATTCTATTCTATTCTATTCTATATTCCAATATCTATTCTATTCTATTCTATTCTATTCTATTCTATTCTATTCTATTCTATTCTATTCTATTCTATTCTATTCTATTCTATTCTATTCTATTCTATTCTATTCTATTTTCCAATATCTAATCTATTCTGTTCTGTTCTGTTCTGTTCTGTTCTGTTCTGTTCTGTTCTGTTCTGTTCTGTTCTATTCTATTCTATTCTGCAGTGGTTATGCAATGTGGTATTGCAGGCTAACTGCCTAATGCCAGGAGTTCGATCCTGACCTGCTCAAGTCTGACTCAGCCGTCCATCCTTCCAAGGTTGATAAAATGAGGACCCAGATTGTTGGGGGCAAGAGGCCGACTCTCTAAATTGCTTAGAGAGGGCTTTAAAGCGCTGTGAAGCGGTATATAAGTCTAAGGGCCATTGCTATCTATACTCCTCTGTTTCTTCCTCTTTACTCATCTTCTCGCTATCTGGGCTTTCTGGTCCAAAACCAACTTTTCTTTCGAAGTAGATCCTCACATCCTTACTAAACTAGTGTTTCTTTCACTGCAGCAAATACAAATTTCTTCCATGGCCCCAGTTTTCATTCTTTCAAAATGTCCTAGCCAGAAAGACTAAAAGAGAAAGTCAGCATGGCATTCTAGGACGCCAAAGCTCTTTTAAGTATATTTTAATTAAATTTTCATTAGAGATAAAACCAGATACGCTGGGGTTTTTTTTTTTGAAAGGTTGCTACTATTTTTCATTAAAGTTATACAAAGGCAAACCTCCCCCCCTCCCCCCCTTCCCTGAAAACCCTTTGCCTCAGAAAGATTGCCGAGAAGTTCTGATTGATTTTTAATGAACTTCAGTTGCTAATGTTCACGTTGGCAATACCTGACAGACTGCAGGTCGATATATAGATGCTCAAATCAGCTTTCCTTCAACTTTTTCCCTCTCCATATGCATTAAACTACATCTCCCGTGATCATTAGCCAGAATAACTATAGTTATCCTGGTTGGAGGTATCTAGAGTTGTGATCCATACAACTGAAGGACGTCACGTTACCAATAGAAGAGAGGTTTTGTGGCTCAGGTTTGAAGTGTGGGGTCCTCGGTTTTTGAACATGGTTATTTTTTTTTCTCCTTACAGACATCTCATTACCCAAATAAGCAACGCCATCAGGGCTAGTAAGTCCCAAAAAGGCGAGGGAATTCCTGGAAGCTTGGCACTCAGCCAAATCAGCCATCAACAGCCGTATAGAGATAAACAACATCTACATATATCATTCATAGGGATGCGGTGGCTCAGTGGGTTAGGACGCTGAGCTAGTCGATCAGAAGGTCGGCAGTTTGGCGGGTCGAATCCCGAGTGCCGTGTAACAGAGTGAGCGCCTGTTACTCGTTCCAGCTTCTGCCAACCTACCAGTTCGAAAGCACGTAAAAAATGCAAGTAGAAAAATAGGGACCACTCCGGTGGGAAGGTAACGGCGTTCCGTGCGCCTTTGGCGTCTAGTCATGCCGGCCACATGACCCCGGAGACGTCCTCGGACAAGCGCTGGCTCTTCGGCTTTGAAACAGAGTTGGAAACGACTAGCACGCATGTGCAGGGGAACCTTTACCTTTACCTTACATATCATTCAAAAGAGACAATCGAAAAGCTAAAAGACCACAAAAACCTCCTAACAATCAATCAACATCCAGATAAGCAGAGGTTAACACCGAGCAGCAAGCAATAGCCCAATCAGGGAACTACCAACTCAAACTAACAACCAAACAGTAAATATCAGCCTAGTCAAAGAACTACCAAGAATATTCCCACCAATACTGACAGGGCAAGCCACTTGTATATAAGCCCTATTCCCTTTTAACATTGGTGATGTTACCTAGTTGGTAGGGAAATGTCTGCAAGAAAATAACCAAGATCAGAGTGCACCAAGGACCCCACTCCTCCTCTACCTCTTCCTCCTCCTCCTCCTCCTCCTCCTCCTCCTCCTCCTCCTCCTCCTCCTCCTCCTCCTGCTCCCTGCAAACCCATCTCCCTTCTAGTGCTGGTAATGTTACCTAGTTGGGTAATGAAACATCTGCAAGAAAATAACCAAGATCAGAGTGCACCAAGGACCCCACTCCTCCTCCTCCTCCTCCTCCTCCTCCTCCTCCTCCCTGCAAACCCTTCTCCCTTCTAGTGCTGGTAATGTTACCTAGTTGGGTAATGAAACATCTGCAAGAAAATAACCAAGATCAGAGTGCACCAAGGACCCCACAGGACATCAGATTGTGGAAAGCTTGCATAAATATGCATTTTTTTTTAAAAAAAACACCACTGTATTTCTGCCTTCCAAGAGACAATGCATAAACAACACATTCATTTCCTTAAATTCTACAATGTTTTGTTTCCCTGGTCTAGAACCACGTTTTCTTAATAGCGCCCCAGTGCATGTTCAACCCCCTCAACATCTTGAGATGTTAGAAACATTGCCTTCTCTCCATCATTAAATTTGAATAGAAAAGGAAGAAGAAGAAGGAGAAGGAGAAGGAGGAGGAGGAGGAGGAGGAGGAGGAGGAGGAGGAGAAGAAGAAGAAGAAGAAGAAGAAGAAGAAGAAGAAGAAGAAGAAGAAGAAGAAGAAGAAGAAGAAGAAGAAGAAGAAGAAGAAGAAGAAGAAGAAGAAGACAATTGCAAATAAGTTACGGATTCTGGGTCTACCTGAGACATTTGCTGAACAATGGTAGATTATTTTCAAGGATGAGTTCCTTCTTATTTCTCACCGGAAATGATGAATGCTTGTAACTCTGGGGACAGAAGCACTTGTTGCTCTTCCAGTGTCTGTCTCAATACCTTCTCTTCTTTTTTCTGGATTTGGAGGGCAAGGCAGAACCACAGTGATAGCTCTGTTGAATGGCAGCGATGAAGAATATTCCAGGTGGAGCAGAGAGCTGGTTGACATGACTGGATGAAATTCATCATGTTTCATTTTCAACATGGAAAGTGTGGATTGATCAATTGGTTGCACCTGCATATAAATAATATTATTACAGGCATGATTATCATGCTCATCTCTCATTCAAGGTAGTTCTGAATATTTGTTCGTGTATGCTGAGGGATCACGTGTCACGTATCTCACATCGATACACAAAAATAATAAAATTAAATCTCTATGCAGTGAGGCCCGTTATTCCTCTAAGGAACACAGCGATTCGATCGCGCCGCTAATTGCAACGGGGATGGAGCAGAATTCTTGAACTTTCCACTAACCCCCACTGACATACCTCCTAGAGGAAGAAAAAAAAAGACTTTCCACTTAATTTCCAAGGTAGTTGGTTAACAGAAGCATAATTAAATCCTTGCGCCAAGATGAATATCAAGGGCAGTGAAGAAGGACACGAAACATTTATTCAATTTCTCTCATGAAGTAAGGTAGAGATGTTCCTGTAGAGATCTGATCTTCATTAAATCCACAAGTCATAAAAGGGCCACGTTTGAAGACCCCTGGTTTAGAGAGTCAGCATATTGCCCCCCAAACAATCTGGGTCCTCATTTTACCAACCTCTGAAGGATAGAAGGCTGAGTCAACCTTGAGCCGGTCAGGATCGAAGTTAGAAAGATAGTTTTTATTTTTCCCCTGTGCCATCACTCTGCTGATCACTTAATTCCCACAGTACTGTCTTAGGCCTAAAGATGTAGTAGGCCCAGGGCTTTTTTTTCTCATAGAACGCTCAGAACGGAGTTCCGGCACCTTTTTTGGATGGAACCCTGTAGGGTAGGCAAGGCGGGTTGTATGACATGTGTGAGTTCCGGCACCTTTTTCTTTTACAAAAAAAGCACTGAGTAGGCCACATTGCTATTATCCTTCTCATCTTCTCATTTCTCTCCCCTTCTCTTCTTTCCTACTATCTTCTCCTATTGGTATCTTATGATTTATCCCTTGTTTGTATCTTGTGATTAATAATTGTGACTATGATTTATGATCTTTGATCTATTACTTTGTTGTTTGCATCTACACTGAGAACTTAAGCAAATTTCTTCTCTGTCCAATCACCCCTGGCCAATAAAGAATTCTATTCTATTCTATTCTATTCTATTCTATTCTATTCTATTCTATTCTATTCTATTCTATTCTATTCTATTCTATTCTATTCTATTCTATTCTATTCTATTCTATTCTTCATTCCTCTATTCTATTCTATTCTATTCTATTCTATTCTATTCTATTCTATTCTATTCTATTCTATTCTATTCTATTCTATTCTATTCTATTCTTCATTCCTCTATTCTATTCTATTCTATTCTATTCTATTCTATTCTATTCTATTCTATTCTATTCTATTCTATTCTATTCTATTCTATTCTATTCTATTCTATTCCATTCCATTCCATTCCATTCCATATTTTCTATTCCTTTACATATTTTCTATTCTATTCTATTCTGTTCTGTTCTGTTCTGTTCTGTTCTGTTCTGTTCTATTCTATTCTATTCTATTCTATTCTATTCTATTCTATTCTATTCTATTCTATTCTATTCTATTCTATTCTATTCTATTCTATTCTATTCTATTCTTCATTCCAGTATTCTATTCTGTTCTGTTCTCTGTGGCAGAATATGGTCCTTTTGAAATTACAGAATAACAGAGCTGGAAGGGACCTTGGAGGTCATCTAGTCCAACCCCCTGCTCAGGCAGGAGACCCTATACCATTCCAACAGATGGCTATCTAGTCTCTTCTTGAAAACTTCCAGTGTTGGAGCACCCACAGCTTCCATTTCGCTGAGTAATTATTATCTCGCCTTTAACCAAAATGTATCTTGCTCTGTTGGTCTAAACTCTAAAGGAACATGGATAGCATGCAGAAGTACCTATTCCTTTTCAACAGGAGAGACAAGATATCTTTTTTTTTAAAAAAAATAACCTCATAAAGGAGAAGAAAGAGAATTCATACAGGAACTAAACCGAATAACAGACATTCTGCAGTGAAGATGTTCCTAATCTCTTTCACAAGCTATTGCTGCCACCCTGGGATGAACTGAATAATAGTCTCTGTTTTTTCATGTAAAAAACCTCCTTTAAGCATTTGCAGGACTATAAACCAAGATGAGTAGCAGTCTATTAAAATCCCCTTTCAAATTCCTTTTTGAACTGTGGCTGGAATCCCTCAAAGTGCAGAATGTGTCCCTCATCCTGCAAATCCTGCATAACTTCCCATCCCGTACGGGGAGCTTGTTTGGAAAAATGGTTATGATTCTTGATTGTGCCTTTTCTTCTTTTTATCTGCAACCTTCCCAAAACTGTTAAGGCGTCAGGTGGCCTGAAAATTGGACAGATGGATAAATGTGATGGGCAAGAGAGATGGGTGATAGATAATAGATAAGAAAGAAAGAAAGAAAGAAAGAAAGAAAGAAAGAAAGAAAGAAAGAAAGAAAGAAAGAGAAAGAAACAAATAGAAAGGAAGGAAGGAAGGAAGGAAGGAAGGAAAGAGGGAGGGAGGGAGGGAGGGAAGGAAGGAAGGAAGGAAAAGGAAGGGAGGGAGAGTGGGAGGAAGGAAAGAAGGGAGGAAGGAAGATAGGAAGGAATAGGAAGGAAGGGAGGGAGGGAGGGAGGAAGGAAGGAAGGAAAGAATAGGAAGGAAGGAAGGAAGGAAGAAAAAGGAAGGAAGGAAGGAAGGAAGGAAGGAAGGAAGGAAGGAAGGAAGGAAGGAAAGAAGGAAGGAAGGAAGGAAGGAAGGAAGGAAGGAAGGAAGGAATGGAGGGAGGGAGGAAGGAAAAGGAAGGAAGGAATATAAAGGAAGGAAGAAAATAATAGGAAGGAAGGAAAGAAAGAATAAGAAGGAAGGAAGGATTGTATAGAGATCTGCTATTAAAGGACAATATTACCAATGAAAAAGTACTGATGATAATGATTGAATGGGTGACCTTAAAGTAGATCGTTCTATTTACAAGAGGCCACATTTTTTTTTTCCCCTTTCACTGAAGGAAGTCATCCTGGGTGTGAATTATTAGCTACCCTATTTTTATCCTAGATCTCTTCCAGTCAAAATGGGTTTATGTATTACGGTGGGTGGAAAAAAAACAACAACGTGCTTGTGCCCAAGAAATCGGGCCACTATTTTTCAACCGTACCTTCAGGCCCACCGTCACCCGAGAACTGAACGTTGACGACGGATAGCAAAATGAAATTCTGGGATCCATGTGAAGCTTTCTCAGAATCCCTTTTCTCAGAACGGTCCATGTTTCCTTCTTCAAGCACGAAACCACCGCAAAGATACCAAGCTGGCAGGTTTTCACCACGGCAGCTGACCCCTGCATGAAGTCAAAAGGAGAAAACCCCATATTTAACTTTCCTTCTGCCCTACGGTTGAAGGATGATATCGGTTTAAAGAGTTCCCTAACCTTCTGGCTGCCTTGATGTCCTTCCAAAGAGGTAGGAGTTAAATAAACGGACTGGAAATTTATGTCGGTCACTTTCACCATGATGTCTTTGTACATTCCTCTGTAACGGGATGTAAATGGGATCGCGATGCTGATTGGAGAAGCTTTGAGTTGGTCAACTGACGAACACTTGGCGGAGATGACGTTGCTGACCAGTTCCTCGGCATCGTTCACAACAAAGGGACTCAAATCATTGACCACTGTGACGGTGAGACATTCAAGAACACTGCGAGGGGCTGTAACACTGCAGGATAGTTCAGCTTCTCCCAGTTCGTTCGCTTCCGTGAAAAATCTATAGCCAAGAAATAGCATTCATGGGAGAAAAAAAAGAGAGAGTAATGGATAAAATACAGAATCACAACTGGAAGAGAACTTGGGGTCTTCTAGTCTGACCCCCTACTTGAGATGGAGACCCGATACCATTCTGGACAAGTGGCCATCTAAATCTCTTCTTGGAAACCTCCAGCGGTGGTGCAGCCAAGGCTTCTTCAGGCAAGCCATTCCACTGGTGAATAGTTCTCACTGTCAAGAAATTTCTCCTTATTTCTAGGTTGAATCTCTTCTTGATAAGCTTCCATCTATCGCTTCTTGTCCTGGCCTCAGCTGCTTTGGAGACTAGGTCAGCTCCTTCTTCTCTAACACAGCACCTTAGCTACTGGAAGATGGACCCAAAGGTGATTTTTTTTCAGGAGGCAACTGGACTTTCTTGTTTTTCTTTGAAGATGTTTCGTTTCTCATCCCAGAAGCTTCTTCAGCTCTGATTGGAGGGTGGAGGAATGGAAGGATTTATACTCCTTGCAGACAGCTGGTCATTTGTCTTCCTTAAGAGAGTCGTTGATGCCACTTGGAGGTTTACCTGTGTTCTCAGGGTCATCTGAGTGGTGGAAATGGGTATGAAGCCTTCTTGGCTGCAGGATGTTTTCTGCCCTGTGTCCCTTCACTACAGGTGCAGGCTGTTGGGGATGAGTCTGTGTTGTCTGCCTCTCAGACCGAAGCGCAAATGGTTCCTGCAGTCAGACAACACAGACACATCCCCAACATCCTGCACCTGTCTTCAACAGTGAAGGGACCCAGGGCAGAAAACGTCCTGCAGCCAAGTAGGCTGCCCACCCATTTGCACCTCTCAGGTGACCCTGAGGACACAGATAAGTCTCCAGTGGCCTCAATGACTCACTAAAAGAATGCAAATGACCAGCTCTCTGCAAGGAGTATAAATCTTTCCATTTCCTCAACATCCAGTCAGAGCTGAAAAGGCTTCTGGGATGAGAAGCGAAATGTCTTTAAAGAAAAACAAAGAAAGTCCAGTTTCCTCCTGAAAAACCACCTTTGGGACAACCATAACCTGGATGATGGAGAATCTCCATAGACATACTGGAAGACTGCTCTCACGTCATCCCTAGTCCTTCTCTTTGCTAGACTAGACCAGGGGTAAGCAAGCTTGGCTTTTTTATGACTCGTGGACTTCAACTCCCAGAATTCCTGAGCCAGCATGGGGGAACTATGGCCCCTTTGTGACTCGTGGACTTCAACTCCCAGAATTCCTGAGCCAGCATGGGGCAACTATGGCCCCTTCGTGACTCGTGGACTTCAACTCCCAGAATTCCTGAGCCAGTATGGCTCAGCTTGGAAACCTCCCCCTTCCCCCTCAGCATGGCTGGCTCAGGAATTCTGGGAATTGAAGTCCACGAGTCATAAGAGAGCCAAGGTTGCCTACCCTTGGACTAGACATACCCGTAGAATAATTTGTAACTAGGTGAGAAACTGCATTAGGCTTTTCAGCAGTGGGATCACACCTAGACATCATAAAGAGGTGGCTGATTTGGACGTGGTGCATCACGTGGCTTCATAGCATCCCTTCCTTCCAAGAGCTGAAGGAAGAAAACATCGACATCCTCGCCTGCCTTGTTTGCAGAAGCGAGGGTCAGCCACTGCTGTGATTTATTGTGATCTTTCTTTCTTTCTTTCTTTCTTTCTTTCTTTCTTTCTTTCTTTCTTTCTTTCTTTCTTTCTTTCTTTCTTTCTTTCTTCAGCCTTATCTGCAGGACCATAAATAACCGTACTAGCTACTTGGCAATGCAAGGCCAAGAAGAACAAAAACAAAACACCACTATTAAAATGTTAAGTATCATCTGGATGAAATATAATCCAATTACCCGGCTTGCTTATAAATTTACAAAATAGTTAAAGGGAAATTGATTTTATTCCAGGTAATGACAGGTTGTTGTTGTTTTTTTTTGTTTTGTTTATGAAACCGTAACAGGCTAATGGGCTGCCTTAAATTGCAGCCGTGTGGTCTAGCTAGGGCTTCTCGATATTAGGGGTTTCTTTAAGAAGTCTTGGGAAAATGGATGCAGTTTTCTTTCACCTCTCCCTTTGCTGGATTAGTCTGGGCTGAACCCACACTATTATTATTATTATTATTATTATTATTATTATTATTATTATTATTATTATTATTATTATTATTATTATTATTATTATTATTATTATTATTATTTTATTTATTTATTTATTTATTATTTATTTATTTATTTATTTATTTATTTATTTATTTATTTGTTTGTTTGTTTGTTTGTTTTGATTTATATACTGCCCTTTTCCCGAAGGACTCAGGGCAGTTTACAGGGCAAATTAAAACAGTGCAATGTACAAATTAAAATAAAATTAAATTAATAGCCCCCAAACAGTTTAAAATTTAAAATTTAAAACCTTAAAACCCCTCAGTCCAGGCCGGCTAAGTCAAATAGCCAAGTTTTTAGGTCCTGGCGAAACGAACGAAGGTTGGGGGCGATCCGGAGTTCCACAGGCAGCTGATTCCATAGGGTAGGCGCGCCCACCGAGAACGCTCTTCCCCCTGGGGATCGCCCGCCGGCACTCCCTGACCGGCGGGACACTGAGGAGGCCCTCCCTGTGGGTGCGCACAGGATGATGGGAAGTAGATGCTGGCAGCAGGTGCTCCCTAAGATAACCCGGACCCATGCCATTTATTATTATTATTAATAATAATAATAATAATAATTATTATTATTATTATTATTATTATTATTATTATTATTATTATTATTATTATTTTAAAAATGATTTCTCTCCACTGGTGGCTCGGAAAGAAAAATACTAGAATAGGTTTCATCCCTCAACCGTGGTGCCATTTCCATGTTATTTTTCTGTGGATTTACAGCCCAAGGCAACAATTTTAGATCAGAAAGGATTTAGCTGCACATATTTTGCTCTGTAAACATTTTTCTGCTCTGGCCCTTTCCCCCCCAACAAGTCGGTGGATGTGTTCGGAAGGCTGAAGGGGGTAAGAATGAAAGGTGGGGGTCCTTGACTTACGGCCACAACTGAGCCCAAAATTTAGGTCGCTAAGCAAGACGGCGGTTACTGTAAGTCAGTTTGGCCCACTTTGTGCCCTTTTGGCCACAGCTGCGGTTCTTAAGTGAATCCGACGCTCATTAACGAATCGAGCTTGGCTTTTGGGGGGGTGGGGGGTGGAAATAGTTGGGTTTACAAACGGTGATCACAAACGGGACGGTGCAACTGTCGTGATACCTGCCAGTTGCCAAGCGCCCGAATTTTGATCCCACGACCATGGGGGATGCAGCAACGGCTGTTGTGTGAGAAAAAACGGTCTTAAGCCACTTTTTTTTTTCAAGTGCCATTTGGACGGTCACTAAACAAAAGGTTATATGTCAAGGATACTTTTTTTTTCTTCCTGCACCAGGAAAAACAAACGAACAAAACCATGCCCCCAATAGATTGACTCTTCTCTATGGTGTGACAGTGAGATGGAGAAGCAACACTGCTACATAAATGTTTGCGAACGCAAGGAAGACTGTTGTTTTCTCTTACTCTTTGCTATATGCATCCTTCTCTTCCTCCAGCTTGTCAATCAGCGGGACCACGGAGAGGCTTTCCTGCCAATCTTTTGACCTCCCAGCACTTTCTTTCATGCTTTGGCCGATTCCATCATTCCTCCGCTTCTGACCGAAATCCTCATTTATAGTCTCCGATTTCCTTAGCAGGTTGCAAGTCTCACGTTCTGCCTCATCCATGGTTTCTTTGGTCCCTGCCTGGGTTTCTTGAGCGGGCATCCTCTGAAGATGATCTTCCATGACCTCATCTGGATTTGGGGACACCGTGGTATTTTTCCCACCATCTCCCGAAATGAGGTTTCCGTGGATTTTCTCAGCTGAGTAAGAATCTTTTTCGCTGTCGTTCTTTGGCCCCAGACACGGTTCTTCTGATTTATTGGGATTTTCACTGCTTAGAAGCACGGGACCTTTCTCTTCCTTGCCCAGTTCTTTTTCCTGGAAGGGAACCCTCTTTTCCAGTTCTGCCAACTGGTTTTCCTCTGACAGAGGAAGAGAGGAAGGGGGAGAAGGCAGCTGACGCATCAGGCTGCGTGACGGCGTATCCGCTTCCTCCTTGTCGCCATCGCTCTGAGAATTCCCGGACCCATCTGGGCTGTCTTGCACATCAACTGGTTTTCCACAGCTGATTCCCAGCAGTTCATTTCCAGACTGTCCAAGGTCTTCAACCAGACGCAGCAGTTGGGTGTTTAATCCCTGAAGCCATTTTGCTAGGCTCTCCCATTCTGCAACGGCAAAAGCACAAGGACCTTTTAGGAACAACTCTTTAAAAAAACAAAATGTCTAGCTGAGAGAACGAAAAGGGAGAGAATGAATGAATGAATGAATGAATGAAAGAAAGAGAGGGAGGGAGGGAGGGAGGAAGGAAGGAAGGAAGGAAGGAAGGAAGGAAGGAAGGAAGGAAGGAAAAGAAGAAAAGAAGTAAGTAAGTAAGTAAGTATGGGACGCGGTGGCTCAGTGGGTTAGGACGCTGAGCGTGTCGATCAGAAGGTCAGCAGTTTGGCGGGTCGAATCCCGAGTGCCGCATAACAGAGTGAGCGCCTGTTACTGGTCCCAGCTTCTGCCAACCTAGCAGTTCGAAAGCACGTAAAAAGGCAAGTAGAAAAATAGGGACCACTACGGTGGGAAGGTAACAGCGTTCCGTGTGCCTTTGGCATCTAGTCATGCCGGCCACATGACCACGGAGACGTCCTCGGACAAGCGCTGGCTCTTCGGCTTTGAAACGGAGATGAGCACCGGCCCCTAGAGTCGGAAACGACTAGCACGCATGTGCGGGGGAACCTTTACCTTTACGCAAGTAAATAAGTAATTAAGTCCATTCCAGGCCCCTAAGTTCAAAGTCCATTCCAGGCCCCTAAGTTCAAAGTTCATTCCTGCCCCCTAATTTCGAAGGCCATTTGAAAGACCCTTCATCCCACAATAAGCCTCTTTCAAGCAGGCTGAAAAACCATCTTTCTCTTCTCCACGTTTGCAACTGAGGCAGAGCCCCGAAACCTTCACTTTGCAGTTAGAGGGTAAGAAATGTTTTGACAGCCTCTGGAAGGGCTCCCAGCCTAATCTTTTCTCTCGTCTAGCTCAGAAAGTCGGGTGTTTGCCAAGTTCTTCCTCCTCAAGACTAAACGGGAGCAATGGATAATTCAATAATTCAGATATTAGAAACATTAACGGATGTTTGCTTGGGGGCTTTCCAAGCTAACCTGCTGCTTAGGGTACAAGTCTGCCTGCATCCCAAGGATGCTTTTTCATCAGGCAACTGGAGTTTCCTGCTTTCTTTGAAGGCGTTTCGCTTCTCATCCAAGAAGCTTCTTCAGCTCTGACTGGACGGTGGGAAGTGGAAGGAGGAGAACAAACCCACCAGGACAAGATTCAGCAGCCCATCTGCATTTAGAAGGCCAAGGCCGCTCTTTTGAAGACAGAAAAGTCCACATTTTGGACAGAGAGGACCGCTGGTTTGAAAGAGGGGTCAAAGAGGCCATCTGGGTCAAAGTTGAACAGAGGGGGAGGGATACCGCACCGTCTATCTCCAATCTACAACACAGTCCCCACCCATTTGCACCACTCAGGTGACCCTGAGCACGCAGATAAACCTCCAAGTGGCCTCAAGGGCTCTCTAAAAGGATGTGAAGGACCAGCTCTCTGCAAGGAGTATAAATCCTTGCATTCCCCACCATCCCAGTCAGAGCTGAAGAAGCTTCTGGGATGAGAAGCGAAAGGTCTTCAAAGAAAAACAAGAAAGTCCAGTTGCCTCTTGAAAAAGCACCTTTGGAAGAAGGATAAAAGGGAAAGAGGAAGAGGAGGAGGAGGAAGGGAGGGAAAGAAGGAGAAGGAGAAGAGAGAGAGAGAGAGAAAGAGAGAGACACAGAAAGAAAGAAAAGGAGGAGGAGGGGGAAAGGAAAAGGACGAGGAGGTGAAGGATAAGAGAAAGGGAGAGAAAGAGGAAGAGGAAGAAGGAAGAGGAGGAGGAGGCCTTTTCAAATGGCCTCAATGACTCTCTAAAAGGAGGCAAAGGACCAGCTCTCTGCAAGGAGTATAAATCCTCCCATTCCTCACCATTCAGTCAGAAGCTGAAGAAGCTTCTGGGATGAGAAGCAAAAGGTCTTCAAAGAAAAACAAGAAAGTCCAGTTGCCTCTTGAAAAAGCATCTTTGGGACAACCATGACCTGGAATGACTGAGAATCTACATAGAAATCTGTCTGCATATGCCTTTATGGGAGGGAGGAGGTGGCCTCCTCTGCCTTAAAAAAAATACGACGCCGATTTATTTCACAACAAAAAGGAAAGCCAACACACGGTCAAGGAGTTTGTTTTCAGAAAATTAAAAAGGTTTAAAAAAAGGGCAAGTGAGCCAATGGAGAATCTCTTGAATGCATATTGGAAGATGGCTTCTGTCTAGAGAAGGAAAATAAAATTTGGGCCCCGGGCCATCCTCGAGAATTACAGAGTTTTAATAAATGCATGATTCGGATGGCTTGCTATTTTGAATGCAGGTAATCCTGGATGCAGGACCTCAACGGAGTCCCAAATTTAAGTAAGACGGTTTGTTACATGAGTTTTGTCCCATTTTACGGCTTCTCTTGCCGCTAGTTGTGAAGTGAATCACTGCAGTTGTTAGGTTAGTTCCTGCTAATGAAAAACTGAATTATGTTTAAAGACTAATGAAAGACTGAAGCAAGTTTAATGTCCTTCAGCGCCATCTGTTGGCCATTGCTAAAAAGAGACTCCCTGGATATAGATATAAGCTACCAAAGGATAGAGTAGAATAGAATAGAATCATGATAGGAATAGGAATAGGAATAGGAATAGGAATAGGAATAGGAATAGGAATAGGAATAGGAATAGGAATAGGAATAGGAATAGGAATAGGAATAGGAATTGGAATTGGAATTAGAATTAGAATTAGAATAGAATAGAATAGAATAGAATAGAATCATGATAGGAATAGGAATAGGAATTAGAATAGAATAGAATAGAATAGAATAGAATAGAATAGAATAGAATAGAATAGAATAGAATAGAATAGAATAGAATCATGATAGGAATAGGAATAGGAATTGTAATAGAATAGAATAGAATAGAATAGAATAGAATAGAATAGAATAGAATAGAATAGAATAGAATAGAATAGAATAGAATAGAATAGAATAGAATAGAATAGAATAGAATAACAGAATAGAATAGAATAGAATGGAATAGAGAATAGAATAGAATAGAATAGAATAGAATAGAATAGAATAGAATAGAATAGAATAGAATAGAATAGAATAGAATAGAATAGAATAGAAGAATAGAATCATGATAGGAATAGGAATAGGAATAGGAATAAGAATTGTAATAGAATAGAATAGAATAGAATAGAATAGAATAGAATAGAATAGAATAGAATAGAATAGAATAGAATAGAATAGAATAGAATAGAATAGAATAGAGCTGGAAGGGACCTTGGAGGTCTTCTAGTCCAGCTCCCCACTCAAGCAGGAGATCCTATACCATCTCAGACAAGTGACTGTCCAGCCTCTTCTTAAAAGCCTCCAGCGATGGAGCGCCCACGACCTTTGAAGGCAAAGCTGTTCCACTGGTTAATTGTCCTCACTGTTAGGAACTTTCTCCTTAATTCCAGGTTGCTCCTCTCTTTGATCATGTTTGCAAGTGAAGAGCCACTAATCCTCTCGTAAGTTTGAGGCAGCCCCCTCAAACATTAGGACACTTCATCCATGCCACCCCTAGTCCTTCTCTTCATTAAACTAGACATACCCAATTCCTGCAACCGTTCTTGGTATGTTTTAGCCTCCGGTCCCCTGATCATCTTTGTTGCACAAAGATGCTCTCCTTTTTTCAGAGTCTCAACATCTTTTTTTGTATTGTGGTGACCAGAACTGGATCCAGCACTCCAACTGCACTAGGTTTGCTACCTTGAGTTGGTAAAGTGTACGTGAGGATGCTGAAACGTAAGACTTGGGATGGTGGTGGTGGGGGATATATGAGATCTCACAGGATTTCAGGGTGTGTTCATTGAATTTGTGGAATTTGAGATAAACGTTTTTTGTTCGGAGCTAGGGGAGAAAGAATAACCATAGGATGAAACCAAAGTCCAGGAAAAAAATATTGTCTTATTCTGGTTTCCTTCATCAATGAATGTTGCAATTCTATATCTATTTATGTGGAGACAAGTACATTGAACTCATTAGGATGTACCTCCAGAACAGACATGTTTGCTCTTAGATTCTCTAAATTTAGTCCACATTTTACTCCAAATTTTAGTTTGTGGTCCTGAAGAAATTTCCTTTTACCCTCTATTGCTAAATAAACCATCAGATCATCCAGATCAAAATTACCCAGAATATGGTGGTTAAGGTACAAATATTTCTAAATGATGGTTTGTCAAAACACAACAATGCTTTCCCTTGATCTTCCATGGTAGTTCTCTGCATTAAGCCCAACAAAGAAAAATACACACACACACACACATATATATATACAGTGCTTTTTTGTCATAGAATGCATCTGCACCTTTTTTCAATAGATTTCCCAAGCTTTAAAAATAACTTTTGAAAATTTGATGTTTGATCCATGGGGACTTGAATCGCCCTGACAAGCGTAGCAGGTTGGCGGCAAAATCATTAAAACGGTGCATGCGAGCTGCTTGTGTGTCGAGTCCAATGCGTGTGTACTTCGTCTGTGCTGGTTGTGATGGTGCTGCTTGGCTTGTGATTGGTCATGTGATTGGTCGTGTGGTTTACTGCAGGCGGCGACAGTTATGTTTTGTTACAAAACTGATACGTGTGGGTGTGTATAGTGATTGACTATGTGCAAAAGGTAAAAAAAAAAATTAAAAAATCATTGACGAATTGAAAATCTTTTTTAAAGTTTTAGTGTGTAAAAGTATGACCCCCAAATTTAAAAATGAAAAAAAAGACTAATTACTTCTCAACCACTGGTCCTGCTAAGAACTGAATATATATATATATATGTATATGTATATGTATATGTATATGTATATGTATATGTATATGTATATGTATATGTATTTGTTGTTGTTAGTTGCGAAGTCGTGTCCGACCCATCGCGACCCTATGGACAATGTTCCTCCATTATATGTATATGTATATGTATATGTATATGTATATGTATATGTATATGTATATGTATATGTATATGTATATGTATATGTATATGTATATGTATATATATGTATATATATATGTATATATATATGTATATATACATACACATACAGTATGTGTGTGTGTGTATGTACGTATGTATATATATGTATATATATGTATGTGTGTGTGTGTGTGTATGTATGTGTGTGTATATATATATGTGTGTGTGTGTATATATATATATATATGTACAGTATATGTATATGTGTGTGTGTATGTGTGTGTATATATATGTATATATATATATATATATATATATATATATATATATATATATATATATATATATATATATATATATATATATATATATGTATATATATATATATATATATATATATAAAGATTAATAAGATGTGAGTTCTGGCACCTTTTTTTTTACAAAAAAGCACTGCATATATGTGTTTGTGTTTGTGTGTGTGTGTGTGTGTGTATTTGGATACCTATTTCCAATCTTCTGGGCACTGTGATTTGGGGTAAGGGGGATGGAGATAAGTCCTTGACTTAAAATCATTTGAAATTACAAGTCAGATTCATTTTACAACCCTGTTCCTAACTTACAACCTCAGTGATTTCACTGAACAACTGTAGCAAGGAAGCTTGTTAAATGGAGCAAAATGCACTTTACAACAGTCGATTAGCAACAGAAACTTTGGGCCCGGTTGTACTCTATTCCCTCTGCTTTTTCCATGAGGGCGAAAAACCCACCTCACTATTGTTTTTCTCCTTTTCTCCTCAATCTAATAGAAATCAGTAGAAACAGCTTGGAAGGTACTGTAATTGTGATTACTTGCTAATATCTGTGGACAGAAATAGAGCTGGGAGAATAGGACTACAAGCCGATTACGGAGATAATAGTCCTCTTGACATTTATTTTCAATTTTCAAATGCAGTATTATGCCATGGCATCGATTGAGTAAATTACCCAGCTAAAAGATTGCTTTATATGTTTTTAACGGTTTCTCATCTCATCTGCATATATTCCACAAATAAGACAGAGGGAGAAACAGCTTTTTTTTTTTTTGAAAACCTAGGCTGAAGTTAAGAGAAAGAAATGCGTTCTTAAAAATCTTTTATGGGGGACACAGTTCTAGAAATGTATGTGATTTAGATGCAATGGTGAAAAAAATAAGGTTGAGGCAACAAAAACCAAATGCACAGGTGTAGTATAGGTGGTAACTTGCTCAATAGTAGCAACTGTGAGAGGGATCTCAGAGTCCTAGCGGACAATCACTTAAATAGGAGCCAGCCCTGTGCTGCAGCTGCTAAAAAAGCCAACACAGTGCTAGGCTGCATTAACAGAGAGACAGAATTGAGATCATGTGAAGTGTTAATACCACTTTACAACGCCTTGGTAAGGCCACACTTGGAATACTGCATTCAGTTTTGGTCACCACGATGTAAAAAAAGATGTTGAGACTCTAGAAAGAGTGCAGAGAAGAGCAACAAAGATGACCAGGGGACAACAAGAACAACAACAATAATTTCACTGGATCTGGGAGTTCAATTGAATCTAATTTTACATATTTAACTTTAAAACAGAAGCCGGAGCTTTGATTCATAGGTAACGGTAAAGGTTCCTCCGCACATGCATTCTAGTCGTTTCCAACTCTAGGGGCCGGTGCTCATCTCCGTTTCAAAGCCGAAGAGCCAGCGCTTGTCCGAGGATGTCTCCGTGGTCATGTGGCCGGCATGACTAGACGCCAAAGCCGCACGGAACGCTGTTACCTTCCCACCGTGGTGGTCCCTATTTTTCTACTTGCATTTTTACGTGCTTTAGAACTGCTAGGTTGGCAGAAGCTGGGACGAGTAACAGGCGCTCATTCTGCTACGCGGCACTCAGGATTCGACCCGCCAAACTGCCGACCATCTGATCGACAAGCTCAGTGTCCTAACCCACTGAGCCACCGCGTCCCGGATTTGATTCATAGGCACATTCAAAAAGGAGCACTGATTCATAGCTATTGAACCCATAATTCTGGTTGACAAAACGTGGTATTACTTGCCTGGGCAGGAACCCTTTTGCTCACGTTGATCATAGACCACATTCAGCAACTGGCAGGAATTTTGGAGAACTTTAGTTGTGAACTCCAAGTGTTGACCAAGAGTTTTGACCAGAACCAGAAGGAGCGGAGTTAGTTGTGATGGATATTCCGTAATCTTCTCGCCCTCTTGATGATTCCCTATCAGAAGAGTTTTGTTTAACCTCAGATTGTAATCCTGGATCTCCTCCAGTATGTGATCTGGATGGCTGATGATGGTTTCCATGGTTTCCCTGACAAATTCTTAAACTGATAGTGAATTTCTGCACCCACCCCCCAGTTTTACATCAAGACAAAACGTCAACCTTTTTCTTCTTTCCAACCAATTCTGTACAGGAGTCCTCCCTTGCAAGACAATACCAAACGGGCTGTTGATGGCAAATAGTTACTAGGTGACAAGCAGGTGTGGCCTTCTCAGAATGAAGCTCAGAGTATTAATGTGTGGATTTGTTTACAGGTAAGGATGGGCCTTAAAAGGTGAACTGATGACATTGCTACCTTTGGAACAACAACAGTTACCTTAACAACTGTGGCAAAAAAAGGTTGTCAAATGGGGGTAAAACTCACTGAACAATTTGGGCTGAGTTGTGGACCACCTGCATCGTGTATGTTCAAAGCCCAGGGTTACTTATAAAAACAATAAAAATAGGTTAACATAACATTTAAAATAAAGAAGAATCCTCTAGAGCAGGGGTAGGCAACCTCGGCTCTTTTATGACTCGTGGACTTCAACTCCCAGAATTCCTGAGTCAGCATGGCTCAGCTTGGAAACCTCTCCCTTTCACCTCAGCATGGCTGGCTCAGGAATTCTGGGAGTTGAAGTCCACAAGTCATAAAGCGGCCTAGGCCAGGAGTAGGCAACCTCGGCTCTTTTATGACTCGTGGACTTCAACTCCCAGAATTCCTGAGTCAGCATGGCTCAGCTTGGAAACCTCTCCCTTTCCCCTCAGCATGGCTGGCTCAGGAATTCTGGGAGTTGAAGTCCACAAGTCATAAAGCGGCCTAGGCCAGGAGTAGGCAACCTCGGCTCTTTTATGACTCGTGGACTTCAACTCCCAGAATTCCTGAGTCAGCATGGCTCAGCTTGGAAACCTCTCCCTTTCCCCTCAGCATGGCTGGCTCAGGAATTCTGGGAGTTGAAGTCCATGAGTCATAAAAGAGCCGAGGTTGCCTACCCCTGCTCTAGACCGTCAGGCTGAAATAAAGGATCTTTCAATTACGCATGGAGCCCAAATCTAGTAGGATAAAATGTAAGACATTATCAGTAATTGTTGCCTAATTTTCCAAGGCTGCAATGAGGTTTTTTGTTTTTTTACTATTTAAATCTGGTGTTCTGTGGATGAAACTCATATTGAGCAGTTACTTCACCAATTTAGCAGTGACCAGGCAAAGGAACTCCATATTTTTTTTTAAAAAAAGAAATACTTGAACGGTATTTGATTTGAAAGCCTGGCGCATCTGTTTTGCTTTACTGTCTGGTCGCTATGTGATGTGCTGTAATCTTCTTGTGCTGTTTTTGGGTCAACCTTTGATCCTTTTCCTGTAGCCGGAAGCCTTTCAAGGCACTTGGATTACAGCCCTTAACAGTTATTATTTCTTATCTCAAGGCCTTAAACCCTTTACCTTGAGTCCAACTTGTTGCAGATAATGGAGCAGGCCATTTAGGTTTTCTCCTACCCATGTAACTTTCCGTATCAAAGTGTGTCCCAAATTCATGTTGCTAAGTGAAAGGTTTGTGAACGGAGTTTTGCCCCCATTTTGCGACTGTTAAGTTAGCCAGCAAATGGTTCTTTGATTTACTTTCTGGATACAAGGGAGTGTAAAAGTTGCACAAACGGGAGCTGTTAAGGCTCGAATCTGTAAAAATGGGGCTTCATTTAGTAGCCTGGTTACAAATGCACTAAACCAGTCCCTAAGAGGAAGGCGTATTGGATATGTTCACTGCCTTGAGTTATTTATTCGGTAATAAAGGTGGGAAAAGGGAAAGAAAGAAAGAAAGAAAGAAAGAAAGAAAGAAAGAAAGAAAGAAAGAAAGAAAGAAAGAAAGAAAGAAAGAAAGAAAGGATAGAAAGAAAGAAAGAAAGAAAAAGGAAGAGAAAGGAAGAAAGAAAGAAAGAAAGAAAAGAAAGAAAAAGAGAAAGAAAGAAAGAAAGAAAGAAAGAAAGAAAGAAAGAAAGAAAGAAAGAAAGAAAGAAAGAAAGGGGAGGGAAAGAAGGTAGAGAGGAAGGGAAGGAAAAAGGGAAAAGGAAAAAGGAGAGGAAAAGAAAGAAGGAACAGGAAGGGAGGAAAAAGAAAAAGAAGGAAGGAAGGGAGAGAGGGAGGAATAAAGGGAAAAAAGGAAGGAAGGAAGTTAGGAAGGAAGGAAGGAAAGAAGAAGAGAGAAAGGAAGGGAAAAGAAAGAAGGAATGGGAAGGAAGGCAAAAGGAAGGAAGGGAGAGAGGGAGGGAGGGACGGACGGAGAAGGGGTGGAAAAAAGGGGAAAAGGAAGGGAAGGAAGGAAGGAAGGAAAGAAGGAAAGAAGGAAAGAAGGAAGGAGGAAGTGTAGGGTAGATAAAGGAAAAAAGGAAGGGAGAGATGGAGGAAAGGGGAAGGAAGGAAGGAAGGAAAAGAAGGAAAGGGTGGAAGGAAGGAAGGAAGGAAGGAAAAAAAGAAAGAATGGGGAGAAAGGAAAAAAGAAAGGAGGAAGGTACAAAGGGAGGGAGGGAGGAAGGGAAGGAAAGAAGGAAGGGGAAGAAGGAAGCTTAAGAAAAAGAAAGGAGGGGAAGAAAGGAAAAAGAAAGAAGGGAGGGAGGGAGGGAAAAAAGAAAGGAAGGAAAGAAAAGAAGGAAGGGAGGGAAAAGAAAGAAGGAATGGGAAGATAGGAAAAAGGAAGGAAGGAAGGAAGGGGAAACCTCCTTCCTTCCTTCCAGCTCTGCAGAGGAGGCTTCGGAGCGCCGCCTGCCTTGCCCGGCCTCTCTCGACCTGTGGAACTTCCCACGGGCACCCCCCCCCTTGCAGCAGAAGCAGCGCCCCCCCACCCCAAAAAAGAGCTCCTCCGCCCCCAGCCCTGGCGGGGAGGGGGGCGTCCAGGTGGCTCTCCCGCCCTTCGGCTGTCCTTTGGGCGGCGTCTGCCTGGCCAGCCCAGCCCAGCCCTTCCCTTCCCGGGCCGCCTTCCCGAGGCCGGCGGAGGACGGGCCCGGCCGGCAACAAATCAGGAAGGAGAGAGCGAGAAAGGCGAGAAAGAGAAAGCAAAGGCGCGGACGGGCTCCGAGCCACTTCCTTCCCCTTCCCTCCCCCCCCCCACCGTCGCCAGGTCTGCGCCTCCCTCGCCAGAGCCGCCAGGTAAGCTGCGATGGGCTGCGTTCGCACGACCCTCCGGGAGGGGGGAAAAACCCGTGTCCTCCCTCTCTCCGACACACCTGGAAGCCCGGAAGGGTGTGTGTGAGAGAGAGAGACGGAGAGAGAGAGAGGCGGGGGGGGCAGGGAGAGAGAGAAAAAGAGAAAGAGTGAGAGAGAGAGAGAGAGAGAGAGAGAGAGAGAGAGAGAGAGAGAGAAGGAGGGAGGGAGGGAGGGGAGAGAAAGAGAGAGAAGGAGAAAGAGAGAGAGAGAGAAGGAGGGAGGGAGGGGAGAGAGAGAGAGAAGGAGAAAGAGAGAGAGAGAGAAGGAGGGAGGGAGGGGAGAGATGAAGAGAGAAAAACAGAAAGAGAGAGAAGGAGAAAGAGAGTGAGAGAGAGAGAGAGAAGGAGGAAGGGAGGGAGGGGAGAGACGGAGAAAGAGAGAGAAAGAGAGGAGAAAGAGAGAGTGAGAGAGAAGGAGGAAGGGAGGGAGGGGAGAGAGGGAGAGAGAAAAACGGAGAGAAAGAGCGAGAAGGAGAAAGAGTGAGAGAGAGAGAGAGAAGGAGGAAGGGAGGGAGGGGAGAGACGGAGAGAGAAAAACGGAGAGAAAGAGCGAGAAGGAGAAAGAGTGAGAGAGAGAGAGAGAGAGAAGGAGGAAGGGAGGGAGGGGAGAGACGGAAACAGAGAGAAAGAGAAGGAGAAAGAGAAAGAGAGAGAGAGAGGGAGGGATGGAGGAGAGACGGAGGAAAAAAACAGAGAGAAAGAGGGAGAAGGAGAAAGAGAGTGTGTGAGAGAGAGAGAGAAGGAGGAGGGGAGAGACGGAGAGAGAAACAGAGAAAGAGAGAAGGAGAAAGAGAGAGAGGGAGAGAGAGGCAGGGAGAGAAAAAGAGAGAGAGAGAGAGAGAGGGAGGAAGGCAGAGACAGAAAAGTTGGAGCAACTTTTACGCCTCTGTGCTGATCTCAAAAAACGGTGCTTTTTGGTGCTGGCTTTGTGGCTGAACGGGATCCCGAAGGTGCTTTGCCACGAGGCGACTGGACTTTCGTTTCTTTTCAGCTCAAGAAGCTTCTCGCAGGAGAAGCGAAACATCTTCAGAAAAAGAGAGAGAGAGAGAGAATGAGTGAGAGAGAGAGAGAGAGAGAATGAGTGAGAGAGAGAGGGAGAGAGAGAGAGAGAGAGAATGAGTGAGAGAGAGAGAGAGAGAATGAGAGAGAGAGAATGAGTGTGTGTGTGAGAGAGAATGAGTGAGAGAGAGAGAGAGAGAATGAGTGAGAGAGAGAGAGAGAGAATGAGTGTGTGTGTGTGTGTGAGAGAGAATGAGTGAGAGAGAGAGAGAGAATGAGTGAGAGAGAGAGAGAATGAGTGTGTGTGTGTGTGTGAGAGAGAGAATGAGTGAGAGAGAGAGAGAGAGAGAATGAGTGAGAGAGAGAGAGAGAGAATGAGTGTGTGTGTGTGAGAGAGAGAGAGAGAATGAGTGAGAGAGAGAGAGAGAGAGAATGAGAGAGGGAGAGAGAGAGAGAGAGAGAGAGAGAATGAGAGAGAGAGAGAGAGAGAGAGAGAGCGTCCAGTCGTCTCCTGAAAAACAGAACAAACCCACCCCCGCCTTTGGCCCAGCCATGACCCTGGATGACTGAGAATCTCCAGAGAAAAGATCTGGTCGCCTGGGATTCCGTTGGGAAAAGGAGACGGGTGGCTCTCTGCACAGCTGTAATGGATTTGCCTTTTTTCTTTCCCCCCCCCCCCCGCTCTGGTTGGCTTGAGAGAGCAAAGCAGAGCCGGGACCTTTGATAGGGGATCCTTGATGCTGTCTGAATCAGAATCAGAGTAGAGTAAATCTGGAAGGGACCTTGGGAGGTCTTCTAGTCCAGCCCCCCTGCTCAAGCAGGAGACCCCAGACCATCCCAGACCAGTGACTGTCCAGTCTCTTCTTAAAAACCTCCAGAGATGGAGCGCCCACAACTTCTGGTGGCAGGCTGTTCCGCTGGTGAATTGTTCTCCCAGTTAGGAAGTTTCTCCGGAATTCCAGGTTGCTTCTCTCCTCGTGTTCGGGGGGTTTCCTTCTGGATGTTTGTCGTTCACTTGGGCAATGAAAACACCCAAACTCAGAGAGCACCAAGGACCCCAAAGTTCAACCCCGAACTGCAAGCACAGGTGGTCCCCAACAGCTCATTTAGTGACCGCTTGAAGTCACAACGGAGCTGAGAAAAAGTGATTTATGAGCGTTTTTCCGCACCGATGACCGTTGGCAGCATCCCCGTGAACGTGGATGCTTGGCAACTGACATGTACTTATGACGGTTTCATTGTCCTGGGAGGGTGGGGTCACTGGATCCCCTTTTGCGACCTTCTGACAAGCAAAGTCAAGGGGGAAGCCAGATTCATTTAACAACTGTGTTCACTTTACGAAGCCCAAACTTGCTTAGTTCATTAACTGTGGTCTAATTGGTAGCTGGAGAATTCAGCCAAATTTGCACTTCGAGAGAGTAAAACTACAAGGTCAAAAATGAATCAAAGTTCTAGACACGTTAAATACACCGATGGCACCTCACCTCTCTCTTTTAAAAAAAATAAATAAATCAGAATTTCATACAAAAATAATTCTGGCATAAAACCTATGTGGATTTTTTAGTCGTTTTCTCTAACCGTATATGTATCCTTGACCAAAATCTTTTGGCTTTAGGGCACGTCCACCAAAGATGATAATATGTGCCTGGTTTTTGTCTACATTTCCAACAATTACGTATTTTCAAACATTTTCGCTAACCTCACGGGTGTTAAGTGCCATCTGTCAAACATTTTGTATAGTTTTTCTTTGTAAGTCACCGCCTCTCCATCAGAATTTTTTTTTTTGAGAAAATGTTATTGATTTTCCAGTTTTACATTTCAATATTTGAAAAGCAACGTGGTGGCTGAGTTGGTCAATAATTCAGTAACGTACAAATATCTTTAGTACAGATCTCAAACTATTACATTAAATGTTTCCTCTCTTTTCCCCTTAGTATTTACTGCCTCATATTTAAATTAATACAATTCTTATATCAGATAAATAAAAAATAACTTTCTTACATTCAACTATAACTTTTTCTTTATACATATCCTAGTTGTTTTAACATTCAGTCTTTTTAGACAATCAATGTCCTGGTTGGTTTTTCCCAATTTTTAATGTCCCATTAATATTTAAATTTAACATTTAATATTTATAATTTCTAAATTTTAAATAACCCCAATTCCCTTTATCACAATTCATCACAAGATCTAATGTTCAGGATACACGTCTTATCTATTTGAATTTTCACCATCTTACATCAACTAATTAATAATACAATATAATATTCTTATTTTCTGGCAATTTCCAAATATCTTAAATTTTGATCACCTGACCCTGGGGATGCTGCAATGGTCATAAGTGAAAAAAAAACAGCCGTTAAGTCACTTTTTCCACTGCCATTGTAACTTTGAACGGTTGTATGTTGAGGACTGCCTGCCTGACTTCCCACCACTGGTGGCTACACAGGTGGTCCTCAACGTACGTCCGCGGTGGAGCCCAAAATTTATTTCTTTAAGTGAGAAATTTGCTAAGGGAGTTTGGCCCCGTTTGACGACTTTTCTCGTCGCGTTTACTAAGTGAATCGCCGCAGTTTTTAAGTTTGCAACACGGTTGTTAATTGAATCTGGCTTCCCCCATTGACTTGGCTTGTCAGAAGGTTGCAAAAGGGGATCACGTGACGCTGGGACCCCGCGACTGTTGCTAAATGTGAGTCAGTTGTTCTGTACCAGCCTGCTACCGGCCCTGCGGAAAAGGCAGGGACAACCCCTTTTACAAGAAGGCAAGAGGCTGGAATTAAGCGTGCCAAATTTATTAACATAAAAACACAGAGCAAAGAGAGCAAACACGAACCATGAAACAGGAGCTTTTCAAGCGGTTGCCTTCAGCAAACCAGCCCTCCCACGCATTCCCCTTTTATACAGTTCAGGGTGTGGCTTCTCTCTGCCTCCTTCCGAGGTGCCCCATTGCCTTCCTCTGTTTACTCCTGATTGACTGCCTTCTGCGTTGGGCGTCCTTGAACAGGGCCAGCTGTGGGTCATCTTCATCCACGCTGTCAGGCTCACACAGCTGGATCTCCGTCGTGACCAGGTGGGAGGGGCCTGGCTGAGGGCTCTGCGGAGCCTCAAGGCCATCATCAGCCAGCTCTTCAACACCCCCCTCCTCCTCTGAGTCGTCCGACCCAACTGCCGAACCCACAGGCTGACCCTGAATCACAACATCAGTTGCCAAGCCTCCGAATGTAAATCGCACGGCTATGGGGATGCTGCAATGGTCCTAAATGGGAAAGGTGGTCATCAGTTAGTTACTTATTCCAGTGCTGTTGTAACTTGGAATGGTCGCTAAATGAACCGTGGTCAGTCAAGGATGACTTGTTGTGTTTTCCGCAGCTATCCAAGTGAATTTTTAGCAACCTTTGCCCTCTAGGGAGTGACGCCAGCCTCTAACCTGGCGGAAATGGCAAAGATCTCGGCGTATTTGAAAGACCATTCGCAACAACGATATATCCTGGAGTGGAAAAAATGGATTGATTACATCCAGAATAAATATGGGACTAAAAAGTTTCATTTAGCATTTGAATAAGTACCGATGTGATATTTATATTGCTTGTAGTCATTTTATAAGAGCTAAAGTGCGATAGACTTAATAGTTTATTGTTGTTAGCATATGGTAGTTTATGATTGTTTTTACTTTTATACCTCATATTTAGCTCTGGGAAGTCGGGGAGGGGGAAGGGGAGGGGGGGAGGGTTGGGTTGGGCTGGGAAGGGGGGGTGGCGGTGGGGAGGGGTTTTGTTAAAGATAAAATGTATTGAAAAACTTTTCAATAAAATAGCTTTCTGCTGGGAGAATCAGACACAGCTTTCTGCTGCAAAATCAGACACTTCTGTGAAGGCTTCTTAAAACAAACAAGCCAAGACCAGGAAGTAGAGTTAGTTGTTCTGAATCTAGACAGTATTTCCTACAAGATGTTTAAGGCTTTGCAAGCTGGAGGTGCGTGGATGTGTTTATTTTTGCTTCAGTTGCAATTTTAGTAACCGCTTTTATCTAGCCTTCTGATTTCTGGGCAAGGTGGCAAGGGAAATGGAAGAGTTGCAATCTTCGCCGCTTTACAAGCCCTTGGTAAGGCCAGACTTGGACTACGTGCCTCCAGTTTTGGTCACCCCAGATGTGGTGACTCTGGAAAGAGTGCAGAGAAGAGCAACAAAGAGGATCAGGGGACCTGGAGGCTAAAACACGCAAAGAACGGTTCCTGGAACTGGGTATGTGTAGTTTAACGAAGAAAAAAAAAAGGACTGGTGGGGGACACGATAGCAGTGTTCCAATATCTCAGGGGTTGCCCACAAAGTAGAGGGAGTCAAGCAACCTGGAACTAAGGAGAAATTTCCTGACAGGGAGAATAATTAATCAGTGGAACGACTTGCCTCCAGAAGTTGTGGGTGCTCCAACACTGGAAGTTTTTAAGAAGAGATTGGACAACCATTTGTCTGAAATGGTATAGGGCTTCCTGCCTGACCAGGGGGTTGGACTATATGACCTCCAAGGTCCCTTCCAAATTCTCTTCTCTTCTCTTCTCTTCTCTTCTCTTCTCTTCTCTTCTCTTCTCTTCTCTTCTCTTCTCTTCTCTTCTCTTCTCTTCTCTTCTCTTCTTCATTCCATTATTCTATTCTATTCTATTCTATTCTATTCTATTCTATTCTATTCTATTCTATTCTATTCTATTCTATTCTATTCTATTCTATTCTATTCTATTCTATTCTATTCTATTCTATTCTGTTCCTATCATTCTATTCTATTCTATTCTATTCTATTCTATTCTATTCTATTCTATTCTATTCTATTCTATTCTATTCTATTCTATTCTATTCTATTCTATTCTATTCTATTCCATTCCATTCCATTCCATTCCATTCCACTCCACTCCACTCCACTCCACTCCACTCCACACCACACCACACCACACCACACCACACCACCCTATTTTTTAATCTATCTATCTTTCTTTTAAAGGCCCTGTCTTCTTAGTTCCTAAATGTCTTACTTCAGCAAAACCTCAGCAGAAGGACAAGGCGAGTTACATTTGAGGCTAGTTGCTTCACTCCTGTGAGGCATTGATGGCAACTGGCAACTGCAACGGAGAGCTGAGTTCTACCTTTACAAAGACCTTTCAAGTCCACCCAGAGATAACAGGAAATACAGATACATGGAAGTGCCCCTGAGTAGGTGCAGAAATACATTGTTTATGTGCTAGTAGTAGCTTGCCCTGTCGGTGCTTTGTTAATGCTCACACCGACACTGGCAAGAACATGCCACTAATATATAAAAATGAGAAGCCAGCTCCTCCATTCTCTGCTTGCACTGATGATGTTACCTAGTTTGGTCATGAAACGTCTGCAAGAAAACAGCCGAGCTCAGAGAGCGTTTCATTTCAACCATTAGCTACAAATATTCTGTTCTGTTTCTATCTCAAGACACATTGCAACAACTGCTAAAAAAAAGGAAAAAAAAAGAAATCATCAGGAGAATATCATTGCATCCACCAGCAAAAAAAAGCCTCAAAATAACACATTAGCTTAGTCGCAACACATTTCTGCTAATAATTATTTATTTATTTATTTTATTTTATTTATTAATTTAACTTCTATACTGCCCTTCTCCCGAAGGACCCAGGGCGTTGTACAGGGCAATAAAAATACAATAAAAATACGATATACAAAAGTTAAAAATAAGATTAAATAGAACTAGCCCATTACAATAAATAATTAAAAATTACTAATTAAAATACTCCAAACCCATTTAGACCAGGTCGGCTTGTTCAAATAGGTAAGTTTTCAGATCGCGGCAGAAAGAGCGAAGGTCAGGAGCGAAGGTCAGGTTATTATAATAGCAATAATAATAATAAAAAACTCTTGAGGTACGTTACTCTCGTTGTCTCAGTGAGAAAGTAAGAATGACCAGGAAACCTGGTGGCACTCAAGAGCTTTTTGCACAAAGGAAGGTTTCTATTTTTGAGAGGCAGAGAATTTGAATTTATTCTGTCAGCAAACTGGCAGAAAGCAGTGAAGCAACTCCCTATTTTAGATTTCAATGGCATGTTGCTTTGTAATCATAAGAAATTCTCTCTTTAACGGCAGTTGCGTTTCTTATGAGTTCTCTTATTTTTTTTTTAAATTGGACATTGCCAGTATGTTTCTAAGAAGACATCTTTACTGTCCTACTTATGAACAGAATAGAGTTGGAAGGGACCCTGGAGGTCTTCTAGTCCAGCCCTCCGCTTAAGCAGGAGAACGTACGCCATCTCAGACAGCTGACTGTCCAGCCTCTTCTTAAAAATTTCCAGTGATGGAGCGCCCACGATTTCTGGTGGCAAGCTGTTCCACCGGTTGATTGTCCTCGCTGTCAGGAAGTTTCTCCTTAATTCCAGGTTGCTTTTCTCCTTGACCAGTTTGCAACCATTGTTTCTCATCCTTCCCTCTGGGGCTTTGGAGAATAATTTGACCCCGTCGTCTTTGTGGCAGCCCCTCAGATACTGGAACGCTGCTATCATGTCTCCCCTGTTTCTTCTTTTCTTTAGACTAACCAAACCCAAGTCCCGCAGCCGTTCTGCATATGTTTTAGTCTCCAGGCCTTGGATCGTCTTAGTTGCTCTTCTCTGAATTTTTTCCCAAGGTCTCAACATCTTTTTTTGTAGTATAGTGACCAAAATTGGTTGCAGCATTCCAGGTGTGGTCTCACTACTAGGGTTTTATAAAGAGGCACTAATACTTCGTGTCATCTTGATTCTATGCCTCTGTTCATACAAGCCAGGATTGTCTTAGCCTTTTTGGTCGCTGCTGCACACGGCTGGCTCATGTTTAAGGGATGGTCCACCAGGACTCCAATGATGAAGCACATTAGACTACATTTTGCTCTTTGCCTTAAGGTGCCCAGTTCACTTAACAACCGGGTTACGAACTTCACCACCGCACTGGTTCACTTAACAACGGCGGCAAGCAAGGTTATAAAATGTGGGCAGAACTCACTGAATCACTGCCTTGCAACTCTTTATGTAGTGCCCGTTCGAAGTGACCAGGGCGCTGAAGTGACTTGTGACCGTTTTTTCACATTTACGACCGTTGTAGCCTCCCCGTAGTCATGCGATCCAAATTCAGATGCTTGGCCACTGACTCACATTTATGAACGGTTGCAGTGTCTCCCCCCCCCCCGAGGTCACGTGATCCTCTTTTGTGGCCTTCTGACCAGCCAAGTCAATGGGGAACTCACAGTTCCCTGAACAACCACGTTACTAACTTCACAGCGGTGGCAAGAAAAGTCATAAAATGGGGCAAAACTCGCTTAGCCGTCTTGCTTAGCAGTGGAAATTTTGGACTCAGATGTGCTCATAAGTGGAGGGCTGCTTATAGGGTTTTGCGTTCACTAATATATTTTTTTTCCTATTTTTCCCTATCCTTTAGAGTTCTGGGATTTCCCAGACCGATCTCCCATCCTAAAACTAACCAGGAATGATCCTGCTTCCTTCCTTCCTTCCTTCCTTCCTTCCTTCCTTCCTTCCTTCCTTCCTTCCTTCCTTCCTTCCTTCCTTCCTCCCTCCCTCCCTCCCTCCCTCTTTCTTTCTTTCTTTCTTTCTTCCTTTCTTCCTTTCTTTCTCTTTCTTTCTTCCTTCCTTCCTTCCTTCCCTCCCTCCCTCTCTTTCTTTCTTTATTTCTTCCTTTCTTTTCCTTCCTTCCTTCCTTCCTTTCTTCTTTTCTTCCTTCCTTCCTTCCTTCCTTCCTCTCTCTTCCTTCCTTCCTTCCTTCCTTCCTTCCTTCCTTCCTTCCTTCCTTCCTTCCTTCCTTCCTTCCTTCCTTCTTTTTAAAGACCAAACAAGATTAACCAGGAACTTTCTCCCACTGTGACACATGCATGCAATCTCCCTTAATATTTTTGGCTACAGCCTGATTTTCCTACGGTATCTCAGCCTCTGTAAAGCTGATGATAATCATTTTGTGTTCAAAGAAAACTGGGGATTGCCCTGTGTTTGTGTGTGAGCAAACACACCTTTAAATCAGTCTGAACTCTGGGCAAGTGCCTGGACAAGTATTTTTCTGAAGTGGTTTCCTGCTGTTTTTATCCTGGGAGGTGGGGAGGGGGAGAGAGAGAGAGAGAGAGAGAGAGAGAGAGAGAGAGAGAGAGAGAGAGAACAAGACAGAGAAAGAGAAAGAAAGGATGAGAGAGAGAGAGAGAGAGAGAGAGAGAGGGAGAGAGAGAGAGAGAGAGAGACAGAACAAGACAGAGAAAGAGAAAGAAAGAGGACGAGAGAGAGAAAGAGACAGAACAAGACAGAGAAAGAGAAAGAAAGGATGAGAGAGAGAGAGAGAGAAAGAGACAGAACAAGACAGAGAAAGAGAAAGAAAGAGGATGAGAGAGAGAGAGAGAGACAGAACAAGACAGAGAGAGAAAGAAAGAGGATGAGAGAGAGAAAGAAAGAGACAGGGTGAAAGAGAGAAAGAGAAAGAAAGAGGGATAGAGAGAAAGAGAAAAATAAAAAAGAGAGAACAGAGAGAGACAGAGAGATAGAGAAAGAGAGATAAGAAGAGGGAGAAAGAAAAAGAGAAAGAAAGAGGAAGAAAAAGAAAGATGCAAAGAGAAAGAGAAAGGAAGAGAGAGAAAGAAAGAGAGAAAGAAAAAGAGGAGGGGGGAAAGAGAGAGAAAGAGACAGACTCTCTCTGTGTGTGTGTGTGTGTGTGTGTGTGTGTGTGTGTCTGTGTGTGTGTCTGTGTGTGACTGGCCCAGAGTCTCCCAGCTGGCTTTCATGCCTAAGGCAAGTCTATAACTGGCTTTCCTTCTTCCTCGACCAGCTCCTTAATAACTTGACCAGACAAGCTCGCTCCCCTTTCTTGCACGCTGCAAGGGGGTTGTTTATTTTTTAAAAAAAATCTCAGTAAGCCATTGGGAGTTACGATCGTTGGAAGGGAACCACTGGATCACCTGAATTAAATCCTGAATAGCTCAGGGAAGCCCATTCAGGTGGTTTCTCACTTCACGTCCCTTTGCATTTGCGACTTGACATATTCCACCCAGCTCTCTTTAGGAGGTTACCCCAGCCTCCCTGGTAGTGGAGGTGTTAGAATAACGAAACTGCAAAGTTGTGGTTTCACACAGCCGATGTACTGTGCGGGGGAGAAATTCTCTAGAAATGTGGCAACAGTTAGGTCCTTAGGGTTTTTTTTTTCCTTCAGCTTTTGTTTTTCCCCACAACGGTACCGCAACGGAGCCCAACATTTCTGTCGCAAAGGGAGGCATTTGTTGAGTGACTTTTGCCCCGTTTTACGACCTTCGTTGCTGGGGTGGCGAGGCGGATCTCTCTCCAGTTGTTAAGTGAGTAAATGGTCGTTAAGTAAATCTTAACAGTGACTTTTCCTGTCAGAAGGTTATCCAAAGGGATGAACGGACCCCGGGACACTGCAACTGTCGTAAGTATGAGTCCGTTGCTAAGGGTCTGAATTTGGATCACGGGACCATGTCTGGGCGGCGACGGTCGTAAAGTGTGAAAAATGGTCCTACGTCCAATGGTGGGATTCAGCCGGTTCGCACCAGTTTGACAGAACCGGTAGCTAAATCCGGAAGTCCGTTCTAGGCCTCAGAGGCCCAGGCCTGCATCCAATAAGAGAATCGGTTGTTCAGGTATTTCAATCCCACCACTGCCTACGTCCCGTTTTTCCCAGCGACGTTGTAACTTTGAACCAGGAGTCTTCAAACGTGGCCCTTTTGTGACTTGTGGACTTCAACTCCTAGAGTTCCTCAGCCAGCGTGCTTGGCTGAGGAATTCTGGAAGTTGAAGTCCACAAGTCATAAAAGGGCCACGTTTGAAGAGTCCTTCTCTACATCACTGTTTGTCAAGCTGAGCAGCTTTTAAGGTATGTGGACTTCAACTCCCAGAACTCCATGCTGGCTGAGGAATTCTGGGAGTTGAAGTCCACAAGTCATAAAAGGGCCACGTTTGAAGAGTCCTTCTCTACATCACTGTTTGTCAAGCTGAGCAGCTTTTAAGGTATGTGGACTTCAACTCCCAAAACTCCATGCTGGCTGAGGAATTCTGGGAGTTGAAGTCCACAAGTCATAAAAGGGCCACGTTTGAAGAGTCCTTCTCTACATCACTGTTTGTCAAGCTGAGCAGCTTTTAAGGTATGTGGACTTCAACTCCCAGAACTCCATGCTGGCTGAGGAATTCTGGGAGTCCACAAGGCATAAAAGGGCCACGTTTGAAGACCCCTGCTTCGAACAGTCACTAAAATCAACTGTTCTACATTTCCTATGAAGGCAGAGCTCCTGTTTTTGGTCTGCAGGACTCGGTTGGAGAGCAACTACCATAAACAAGTCCCCAGGAAAGTAAATAAGTCCATTCAATCAATAAATAAGTTCAAAAACATAAATAAGTTCACAGGCATGGGCAAAGAGCAATTCTCCTGTTTGGCATTGATGAAAGAGACGAGGGTGATGTTATTGTCACCAGTTCAGGGCACTTTATTGTTTATTGATCCACCTGCTCAGGATCACGTGACAGGATATGTGAGGTCATGTCAACACCCTGTCACACCTTGTTGGTGAGCAAAAATGGTGCAGAGATATATAGATATAGATAGATACAAGATTCTTGATTGGCCAAGTTCAGATAAATGGCTGTCCAGTCTTTTCTTAAAAATACTCTTGACAGTGAGAACAATTAATCAGTGGAACTACCTGCCTCCAGAAGTTGTGGATGCTCCAACACTGGAAGTTTTTAAGAAGAGATTGGACAGCCATTTGTCTGAAATGGTCTAGGGCAAGGGTAGGCAACCTCGGCTCTTTTATGACTCATGGACTTCAACTCCCAGAATTCCTGAGCCAGCCACGCTGAGGGGAAAGGGAGAGGTTTCCAAACTGAGCCATGCTGACTCAGGAATTCTGGGAGTTGAAGTCCACGAGTCATCAAAGAGCCAAGGGTTGCCTACCCCTGGCCTAGGCCTAGGCCGCTTTATGACTCGTGGACTTCAACTCCCAGAATTCCTGAGCCAGCCACGCTGAGGGGAAAGGGAGAGGTTTCCAAACTGAGCCATGCTGACTCAGGAATTCTGGGAGTTGAAGTCCACGAGTCATCAAAGAGCCAAGGGTTGCCTACCCCTGGCCTAGGCCTAGGCCGCTTTATGACTCGTGGACTTCAACTCCCAGAATTCCCCAGCCAGCCACGCTGAAGGGAAAGGGAGAGGTTTCCAAACTGAGCCATGCTGACTCAGGAATTCTGGGAGTTGAAGTCCATGAGTCATAAAAGAGCCGAGGTTGCCTACCCCTGGTATAGGGACTGCTGTTTGAGCAGCGGGTTGGACTTGATGACCTCCAGGGTCATTCCCAGCTCTATTCTGAATCGAAAGCAGACCTTAATGTCATATTCCTTAATATTCCCAGTCCGTAGGCATATTTACGAACCACTTTGCAAAACCACTTCCCTCCCCCCCCAAGGATGGAAATCAGATTGAGGCAGCTTGCTACATAAGTACTTCAACATGTAATTTCCTGGGATTGCTGTAACAAGTCAAAACTCTTTTGTTCTGATCGCCTTTGGGAATTGCGAAACAAGCCAGCTTTTTGCAAGGAACGACGGTAGTTTGAAGGCCTGGTCAAACGTCTGAACGATATTTCTTTTTAGAGTTTTTCTTTCACTTTTTTTTTTCCCCCTGAAGGTTCACCTTGAAGGTTTGTGAGCAGATGCTCCAGGCAGGGAAATGAGGCAAGTGCTTTTGAAGTCTGGCAAGACACCCAGTCCAAGCTTTGCAATGCTACTTATGGAGAAGGTGGAAGTTAAAAAAAAAAAAAAGCTTCTGGTTCGCCTCCATCATTAAAAGCGGCTTTTATGCATTCAAAGTCTCCTGCATTTGCTTCGGTTGCTAAATGAAGGCCGTGCCAAAACAGGGTGTGCCTTACCTGGCAAAGATTAAAAAGCTGCATAAAACGTGAAGGGGGAGGTGGCTGTTAAGGTGAAACTTACCTGGCCGGATTTGTCCTAGCTAGCACAATGCCGAATCCTCTTTCTTATTAACCTTACGGACTTCGCTGAGGTCACCTCCTCCTGTGACCCCTTACTCACAATCTATAAAGAACTTCCCTGCAAGGAAGCTGTTGAGATGCTCAGATGTTCGCAGGAGGTAATGATTGCTTCAAAGATTAAGGAGGGCCCTCTCCGACATGCAAAGAATAAAGAGCTTTGGTGGAGCAGTGGGCTAAGGCCTCTTTAAGTAACACCAGCTGCCTGCAATTAGCGCAGGTTCGAGTCCCACCAGGCTCAAGGTTGACTGAGCCTTCCATCCTTCCGAGGTAGGTAAAATGAGGACCCAGATTGTTGGGGGCAATAAGCTGACTTTGTAATAATGCCGCTTGGGGGAGGGCGAAAGCCCTAATAAGCAGGCATATACATAGAATGAAGGCTATTGCTAAGCACATTGATTTGTGCTTCCTAGATTGTAAGCCGCCCTGAGTCTTCGGAGAAGGGCGGGATATAAATGGGATTATAATACAAAAAAATAAACAAAGCCTGGTTTTAATGAATGAAGGTAATGTTAAAAAGCCGTGGACGGCGGCAAAACAAAGAATAGCGGTTTCGTGTCTCCAGGTCCATTATGACTGGGGTGGGTTGGGGGCTAAAGGGTTATTTCCTGCCAAGCACACAGGGCTGGCTGCCTAAGAAACAGAAAAGGACATTTTTTCTCAAGTCAACTGATCAGTAGTCCCTTGACAACTTGTGCGCAATGAAAGCAGCAAGCCAGCCTAGTTGTATTCTCCAAGGATCCTCTCGTTTCCTTCTTTTTTTTCCAGAAGGAATTGTGGGCAAGACGGCAGGGGTTTTCAGGACTGTGCTTTTGATGACTAAGCACACGTAGAATTTCAAGAAGAGGCAAATTTGATCGATTTGACTGATCGGACGGTATTCTTTCTTTTTTTTTTGACAGAAGGGTTCCAGGTGATCGGTTGCCGTAGATCCCTTCTTCAACGTCTTCCTTAAATGGTAGAGCTAAGCTTCTCCTTACATCTTTTAAACTTTAAAGTTTTTACTGATTCCCCCCCATACATCTCAATAGTACTTATTCAACAAACGTGTTGTCTGCGTTTATCATTCACTAGGTAAAGGTAAAGGTTCCCCCCGCACATGCGTGCTAGTCGTTTCCAACTCTAGGGGCTGGTGCTCATCTCCGTTTCAAAGCCGAAGAGCCAGCGCTTGTCCGAGGACGTCTCCATGGTCTTGTGGCCGGCATGACTAGACGCCAAAGGCGCACGGAATGCTGTTACCTTCCCACCGTAGCGGTCCCTATTTTTCTACTTGCATTTTTACGTGCTTTCGAACTGCTAGGTTGGCAGAAGCTGGGACGAGTAACAGGCGCTCGCTCTGTTACGCGGCACTCGGCATTCGACCCGCCGAACTGCCGACCTACAAGCTCAGCGTCCTAACCCACTGAGCCACCGCGTCATTCACTAATACACATTTAATTCCTAATCCTTTATTCTTTTCTCCAGCCGTTGATAAAACAAGCCCCAAGTTTGAAAGTATTCTGCTGCTTCTTTTTCTTTCAACCTCATAGTAAGGCTGTCCGTTTCCACACATTCTAGTATTTTTAATTAGTTAATTAATTAATCAATTCTTCCTCTGGTGGTATTTCTTCATTTTTCCAATATTGTGCAAATACGATTCTTGCCGCTGTTATCACATGTAAAAATCAAATATATACTTTTTTATCAATGTTTTCTGGCATTGTACCTAGTAAAAAAAAAAAGTTCAGGTTTAAAATCTACATCCTTTCCCAATATCTTTTCTATCCAAGTATGTAGTTTTGTCCAGTACCTCTTTGATTTAAAACACGTCCGCCATACATGATAATAAGTACCGGACTTATGTTTGCATTTCCAACATCTACGGTATCTGACATATTTTTTAAACATTTTTGCTAATCTTGCTGGTGGCAAGTGCTATCTATAAAACATTTCGTATAGGTTTAATTTATCAGAAGTTGACGTTGCCAATTTATAATTTCTTTCCCACAGGTTTTGCCATTTCTCTAAATCTATGTTATATCCAAAATTTCTTGCCCATGGTATCATTGTTTCTTGAACTTGTTCATTGTCCATTTTCAAATTCAGTAAAAAGTTATAATTTTTTAAAATTAGTTTTTCATCAGAGGTTAATAATCTCTGATCAAACAAGGTCTGCTCTTTATAAAACCCATACAGTTTAACATCTTTATCGCATCTAACTTGTGTTTCTAAGTGTGCCCACCATGATAGATCCATACTCTGATTTTTTATTAACCATCAGAGGTTGATAATGACTGATCAAACAAGGTTTGCTCTTTATAAAACCCGTACAGTTTAACATCTTTATCATATCCAACTTGTGTTTGTAAGTATGCCCACCATGATAGATCCGTACCCTGATTTTTTTCCTTACATGTTGAGCTAAGCTTCTCTGGATACGATTAAGCTGACAAATGACGTTACACAGAGCTATATGGTTGCCTCTTATTATTTTTAGATAGACCTCTAAACTTTACAAGTTTGAGAGGTCACATGTTGGTCATAAGGTCCTTATATTGTAAAATTCAGTGCAGGAGAAACCACCAGTAAACGAAAGGAATTAATAGCATGATAAAAAACAATGGCATATAAAATTGGTTCAAGGGACTGGGTTTATGGCTCTCTACCATAAACCTTTAGATACCTTTATCTCTCTGTTTTTCCCTCCCTCATTGTTAGTCATGTATGGGACAGGCTAAGAAGAGGAAAAGCTGGTGACTCCCAATCTATAAAAGATTTTATTCAGTTGCTTGGAAACTGGGTGAATGGTTAATTGCAAATGCATGTTTGTCACTATATATATATTTATTGTCTTCAGATCTCCTTGTATTTTCTTTGGATGTTCAATGTTAAATGAAGGAATAACCAGAAAGTTCAGAAGAATAGAGTAGAGTAGAGTAGAGTAGAGTAGAGTAGAGTAGAATAGAATAGAATAGAATAGAATAGAATAGAATAGAATAGAATAGAATAGAATAGGGGAATGAAGAATAAAATAGAGTAGAGTAGAGTAGAGTAGAGTAGAATAGAATAGAATAGAATAGAATAGAATAGAATAGAATAGAATAGAATAGAATAGAATAGAATAGAATAGGGGAATGAAGAATAAAATAGAGTAGAGTAGAGTAGAGTAGAGTAGAATAGAATAGAATAGAATAGAATAGAATAGAATAGAATAGAATAGAATAGAATAGAATAGAATAGAATAGAATAGAATAGGGGAATGAAGAATAAAGTAGAGTAGAGTAGAATACAGAATACAGAATACAGAATACAGAATACAGAATACAGAATACAGAATACAGAATACAGAATAGAATAGAATAGAATAGAATAGAATAGAATAGAATAGAATAGAATAGAATAGAATAGAATAGAATAGAATACAATAGAATACAATAGAATACAATAGAATAACTGAGTTGGAAAGGACCTCAGAGGTCTTCTAGTCCATCCCTGTGCTTCAGCAGGAGACCCTATACCATTTCAGGTAAGCGGCTGCCCAGATTCTTCTGAAAAACCTCCATTGTTGAGGCACCCACCATTTCTAAAGGCAAGCTATTCCATTGGCTAATTGCTCTCACCATTAGGAAAATTCTCTTTAGTTCTAGGTTGCTTCTCTCCTTGGTTAGTTTCCATCCATTATTTCCTCTCTTGGCTTTTGGTGCTTTGGAAAATAGTAGGGCCTCCTCGTCTTGATAGGAGCTTCTTCTAGCAAAGAGATGAAAGACCAGATTTTTGTTTACTCGGCAATAGTTTCCTTGACTATTTAAGACAGGGGTCTTCAAAGTTGGCCCTTTGATGAGTTGTGGACTTGGACTCCCAGAATTCCTCAGCCAGGCACGCTGGCTGAGGAATTCTGGGAGTCAAAGTCCACAAGTCATCAAAGGGCCAGGTCTGAAGACCCCCGAATGAAGATCACGGAAGGACTTGGGTTCTTTACGAGTCCAAATGCTGATTCTGGACTATTAAAACCAATTTTAATATATTGCCCTCTTTCCCTCTGTATTGTAGGATTGAAAAGCCTGTGGGATTTATCTGCACACTTGCTCCTTATGGAAGGCATTTTATTCGATGTAGGAGAAGAGTCTCGTCCGGCTTTTCAAATATGACCCTATGGGATCATGCTTCTTTGGGATACCAATAGAAAAACCCACCCGTGAAATTGCCGTTATGTCAGATATCGGAGCCTTTTTAGTCAGCATCAACTTGGGGCAGTATCGTGCAAACTTTAAAGACTTCGGCTACCACACGGTGCAAGAGTGCTTGGGCATAAATGACAGCGTCCTTCAACATGTTGGAATATCCCCTACGGGCCACCGTAGACGAATCCTCAAGCAGTTGGAGGCCGTGTTGAGAAGAATGCCGGAAACAGTTACAACATCAGATCAAAGTTGCTTTCCTAGGCATCTCCTCCATCCCAAACAGGTGAATGAAGCAGGTGGCGGGCCATCTGATGGACACAACAACACACCTTGTGGCAGCAACTGTGAAAGAAACACAACCTACACATCTCCTGTCTTGTTGGGAAACAGAGATAGCAGTCCAGTTTTGGATCTGGGCTCTTCTGACACGTTTGGTCCGAACCTGTTGGCAGATCCCGCCACGGTTCCACGGAATTCACTGAGAAAAGTGACGTCGGAGAAGAAACCTGGCATGGAGGATGATCTGAAGACAGGGGAGCCAGAAACGTCGGGGTTTCAAGTTGATGCCGCTCCCAAAGACGGATCTCCGTCTTCTGCTCTCTCTCCCGCTGAGAAGCAAACCAGCCAGGTGCAGCTCTTATCAGGCTTGAGAACTTTGCTCGACGATCTGCAGGAGACGCCGTTCTTTGAGTTCAAAGGTGAAATGGTGCAAAATGATTTGTACGACACTTGCGCCCAAAGTCCATCAAGAGCGGGCCCCCGGCCAACGCGATCTTTTATGCTTCGGCACCGTCCTGTTCCAGAAATCCCAGGGGTTTCCTCGTTGGCGACTTCCAATAGGTAAACTTTAAAACGTTGATAAATGTCAAGCTATGGAGACACAGCTCGGAAATTATTTGCTTCTGGCTGGTAGATTTTGACTCCAGTCAAGGCACTGAGAATTGAACAGAATTAAAAGTTCTCGCCTCCGTTGGAATGCATTTCAATTGATGATCGATTTGCACTTGCTATGCAAATGGTAGCAGAGAGAGGTTAATTCTGTGCAAAATCTGTGTCAGTGGGCAGGGTGATAGCTTAATAAGTTGTCATGCATGGGCTGTTCCCTCCTATGAGGATATTGTCTTTTTTTCTTTCTTTCTTTTTTTTAAAACCAGCTAAGGTATTTAAGAAGGGACGCGGTGGCTCAGTGGGTTAGGACACTGAGCTTGTCGATCAGAAGATCGGCAGTTTGGCGGGTCGAATCCCGAGTGCCGTGTAACAGAGTGAGCGCCTGTTACTCGTCCCAGCTTCTGCCAACCTAGGAGTTTGAAAGCACGTAAAAAATGCAAGTAGAAAAATAGGAACCATTACGGTGGGAAGGTAACAGCGTTCCGTGCGCCTTTGGCGTCTAGTTATGCCAGCCACATGACCACGGAGACGTCCTCGGACAAGTGCTGGCTCTTCGGCTTTGAAACGGAGATGAGCACCGGCCCCTAGAGTCGGAAACGACTAACACGCATGTGCGGGGGAACCTTTACCTTACCTTAAGGTATTTAAGAACTGCTAACACCATCAGCTTGCTGTGAGTTGTTAGCAACAACTTCCAGACTAGCTTAAAATTATGAAATTCCCTAATACGTTTCCTGCCAGATATTCATCTGGTGCAGCTTCTCCTCCAAGGCTGCCCCTCCTGTAGGGATGTAGCGTCAGGAGCCCAGTTAAAAATAGTTCATAATAAGAATAAACCCAGATTTGGAATGTTTGAGAAGTACACAATAAACTAGATTATCGTATGTACTTTAAGGCAGTCCAGGAGGAGTGGTTTCCAAATTTTGTAAGCTATTTCAAAATATTGTGCTGGCTCAGCTGGAGCTACGCGTCAGCGTTAGGATCTTAAATATGAAATATTTTCAGGATCTGCAGTTGATCCTTGACTTATAACCGCTTGTTTAGTGACTGTTCCATGTGACCGCAGGACTGAAAAAAGTGACGTATGACCGGTTTAGTCATAAGTCAGGGTCAGATGATCAAAATCTGCACACTTGGCAACTGACTCATATTTATGACGGCTGCAATGACGGCTGTGATCCCTTTCGTGGACCTTCTGACAAGCAAAGTCAGTGGGGAAGCCAGATTCATTTAACAACCATGTTGCTCACTTAACAACTGCAACGATTCCCTTAACAACGCCCGACTTAAGAAAGTCGTAAAAATGGGACCAAACTCACTTAACCACCGTCTCACTTAGCAATGGAAATTTTGAGCTCAGTCGCGGTCATATGTTGAGGATTACCTGTATAGTCTAGACCAGGGGTCTTCAAACTTGGCCCTTTTATGACTTGTGGACTTCAACTCCCAGAATTCCTCAGCCAGTGTGCCTGGCTGAGCAATTCTGGGAGTTGAAGTCCACAAGTCATAAAAGGGCCAAGTTTGAAGACCCCTGGTCTAGTTCTAGCTGGGTGTTACTCAATGAAGAAATGCCTACCACACATGTGGTTTGAACAATCCAAAATTCTGCAAGCAGTGTGGTCATTGCTGGGAATTCTGGAACACAAGAGGAAAAAGTGACTCAGGCCTTCTAGGAAAGCAGAGGCTGGGATCAGGTTTGGCAAGTTGTAGCATGACTTCATCACGATGTGGGTTACATTCGGCGAAATGAAGCTGGAGCACGCGGCGTTGGGAAACTGTAGCCGTGAAGGCAATAGAGAGGTGGAGGAAGAATCAGGAAACGGTTGTCTCCATAGGAGCTTTTTCCAAGAGGCAACTGGACTTCCTTGTTTTTCTTCGAAGACATTTCGCTTCTCACCCAAGAAGCTTCTTCAGCTCTGCCTGGATGGTGGGAAACGGAAGGATTTATACTCCTTGCAGACAGCTGGTCGTTTGCCTCCTTTTAGAGAGTCGTTGAGGCCACCTGGAGGTTTCATCTGTGTCATCATTCTTCAAAGAAAAACCAGAAAGTCCAGTGGCCTCTTGAAAAAGCACCTTTGGGACAATCATGACCTGGATGACTAAGAATCTCCATAGACATTTAGGGAAATGATTGAAGCCTGGGAAACGGGCCCCTTGTCAGTCAACAGGAGTGACTTATCAAGTGCGTAGGAGTCAAGGGTTTGGCAGCCCAAGGAAACAACAGCCACTTGCAAGCCATCCGTACACCAATCAACCAATAGAACATAGAAGAATAGAGTTGGAAGGGACCTTGGAGGTCTTCTAGTCCGACCCCCTGCTCCAGCAGAAGACCCTATACCAGGGGTAGGCAACCTTGGCTCTTTTATGACTTGTGGACTTCAACTCCCAGAATTCCTGAGCCAGCCATGAGTCATAAAAGAGCCACGGTTGCCTACCCCTGCCATAGACAGGGCATTGTGCAGATTGCCATTATGCAGATTGTAAAATTTGGGCTCAGGAAGCCAAGTCAGAGCTAGGCAATCACCACCTCATCCTTCTCCCTCTTTTCTTCTTCTTCTTCCTCCTCCTCTTCCTCCTCCTCCTCCCCCTCCCCATCACCCTATTTCCTCTTTTCAATAGAGAAAAGTAAGGGGAAGTTTTGAAAAAAAAGAGAAAACGGATAAGTCAGATTTCATTTCTCAATGTTTTGATCTTGTCTCAGGAAAGATTTTGGGTTTTACATGATTTCAGTGGTGTGTGTGTGTGTGTGTGTGTGTGTGTGTGTGTGTTTCTTTTCTGATGAGCTGGATGGAATGTAATTTATTTAGAACTTTTTATAAAGGCAACGAACCGCCCTTTTCTGATATGAGAAGTCTGATTGAGACAACTCGATGACATTTTGCCTGAGTGAAGAAATGGAGTGATTTTTTTTGTGAAAAAAATCAGCGTTTTGTGAAATAATTTGTTGATTTAACGTTAAAGCAGGAATGGGCAACTATAGGGGGTGACATGACAGCAGACTTCCAACATCTGAGGGGCTGCCACAAGAAAAATAGGGGGGGGGGGCAACCTGTTCTCCAAAGCTCCTGAAGTAAGTCAGGACAAGAGGCAACGGATGGAAACTAATCGAGGAGAGAAGCAGCCTTGAACTAAGGAGAAATTTCCTGACAATTAGAACAATAAACCAGTGGAACCACCTGCCTCCAGAAGTGGTGAATGCTCCAACACTGGAAGTTTTTAAGAAGAGACTGAACAACCATTTGTCTGAAATGGTATAGGGTTTCCTGCCTGAGCAGCGGGTTGGGCTAGATGACCTCCAAAGTCCCTTCCGACTCTGCTATTCTGTTATCTTTATGACCTGTGGACTTCAACTCCCTGAATTAATGCTGGCTTAGGAATGCTGGGAGTTGAAGTCCATGGGTCATAAAGGGGCCATATTTGTCCATCCCTTCATTAAAGGCTTTATGAAAAAGCAGGAGTCTTTTGAAAGGCAATCTTTCCCAGTCTCTTTGCTTCCATCCTGGGAACGTACAGTCTCCTGTACGTTCCCAGGATGGAAAAAAAACCCAAACCTTGATGGGCTGGGAGCAAGCTAAAGTTTCTCACCAGTCAGAAACGTGACTTTACGTAGCCCTTATCAGATGTTGCTGCTTTCAAACTTTATCGCGTAAACAGTTTTGAAAAGGACACGTTTCAAGAACTCTTTTCTTTTGTGTTAACCCAGAAACACAGCCGAAATACAGGTAGTCGCATTTATGAATTGTTTTCCCTTCAGGCAGACCTTAAGTTTAAATTGAATAGAAACACGAGGATACCCCGTTTTGGAGGGTTTGTGTGTGTGTTTATTTTGACTGAGTGATTCTAGCCTTCAGGGCTCAGATGGATCACTTTCGCTTAACATTCGGCTCAGATTCTTGCCATGGGCAGTTCTGAGACGCAGACCAAGGTTTCCTCCTTTATCTTATCTCAGCTCAGTATATAGGCACTTCCTAAATAAACACTAGGGACCGCGGTGGCTCAGTGGGTTAGGACGCTGAGCTTGTCGATCAGAAGATCGGCAGTTTGGCGGGTCGAATCCCGAGTGCCGCGTAACAAAGTGAGTGTTCTGAACCAGCCCTCTTCTCGCACCCCTAATCAAAAGAAGAGTCTGGAAAGCGTCCAAGGCTAAAAGGCTTCTGCCAAGATTTAATTACGCAGTTAACAAAAACACAAGAGCTTGTCTTCTCAAGCGGGAAAAGTTGCTTTCAGCAACCAGCCCCTCCCCAAACACTTCTTTTATAGAGAGCTCAGGGCGTGGTCTCCCTGTGCCTCCTCCCGAGGAGTCCCATAGTCTTTCTTTGTTTGTCCCTGCTCGTCTGCCTCCTGCGTCGGGCGTCCTTGAACAGGGCCAGCTGTGGGTCGTCATCCTCCGCACTCTCGGGCTCACACAGCTGAGAAGAGGTCCCCGGCTGAGGGCTCTGCAAAGCCTCCAAATCATCATCATCAGCCGGTTCGTTTCCCTCCTCCCCCACATCTGAGTCCTCCGATACATCGGAGCCGGCTGTCGGACCCACAGGCTGGCCCTGAGTCACAACACTATCCCGCACCGCAGGGCCCTTCCCCCGGGTCTGCCGATCCGGATGCGGTCGGGATGGGAACTGTTCGTGAAAAGCAGTCACCAACGCAGGGGCATGAACGGCGGTCGCGTCTTCCCATGTGAAGTCCTCCGGCCCGTACCCTTTCCACTCGATCAGGTACTGGAAGCGACCTTTCAGCCAGCGGGAATCCCTGATGCTGGCGACCTCGTACTCGGGGGTGCTGTCTCCATCACGAGTTCCTGATGGTGGAGGTTCCGCCTGGCGAAGTGGACAGGCCGGTCGTTCGGGGACCAGCAAGGACCGATGGAAGACGGGGTGCACGCGCAGGGAACGTGGCAGAGTTAAACGATAGGCGACCGGGTTGATGACGGCCTCGACTGGGAACGGTCCAAGGTAACGGTGGTCCAGCTTCCTCGCCGGCCGAGTGGATGGCAGGTTCCTGGTGGACAGCCAGACCCGATCCCCCACCGATAGTGGAGGCGTATCCCTTCTCGACCGATCGGCGAACCTCTTGTAGTCGGCCTTGGCCTTCTCCAGCTGCCGTCGCACCAACCGATGGATTGCCTGTAACTCCGCCATGAATTCGTTCGCTGCCGGCTCCGGTGAGTCCACGGGAGAAAGGGGGAAAAACCGGGGGTGATAACCCACGTTGGCCAAGAACGGTGTCATCTGCGTGGAGGTGTGCTGCGAGTTGTTAAAGGCAAACTCGGCTATGGCCAAGTAGTCCACCCAATTGTCCTGCTGCAGGTTAACGTAGCAGCGCAGATACTGCTCTAAAATGCCGATGACCTTCTCGGTACCCCCGTCGGTCTGAGGATGATGCGCGGACGAGAGGCAAACCTTAATGTCCAACGCCCGCATCAACTCCTGCCAGAAGCGGGCTGTAAACTGGGCCCCCCTATCGGAGACGACTCTATCGGGAAGGCCGTGCAGCCGGAACACCTGTTGGATGAACATGCGACTAGTGGCGCGAGCTGACGGTAAGCCGCGACAGGGGATGAAGTGCGCCATCTTGGTCAACATGTCCACCACCACAAACACTGTCGTGAAGCCGGAGGATGGGGGTAGATCCGTCAGAAAGTCCATGGACACAGCCCCCCAGGGTCTCTTGGGCGTTGGCAAAGGCTGCAGTAAACCAGGCGGGGCCCCTGTCGCTGACTTGGCCTGCCTGCATGGGACGCAGGAGGTGACATAAGACTGGACATCGTGTCGGACTCGGGGCCACCAGAAGGCACGGGAGACCAGGTTCAGAGTCTTGAACAGGCCAAAATGCCCCGCAGCCGGGTTATCATGACATTGGCTGAGGACGAGTCCCCTGAGTGGCCCTCCTGGAACATAGAGCCGGTCACGATAATACAGGAGTCCATCCGTGACCGACCAAGGCGAATCTGGCCCCACCTCTTCCTTCCGCTGAGCCACCCACGCCTCCTGCTGCTGCGCCTCCCGGATCCGAGCCCGTATATCCACCGGCTCCCGCACCGCAGCAAAAGACTCGACGGGGATCACTGTCCTGGGCGGAAGCTTGTCTTCCACTCGGGTGTACTCGGGCTTCCTGGACAGAGCATCCGCTCTCTGGTTGTGCCCGCTTGGTATGTACCGCACCCGGAAGTCAAACCTCGCAAAGAAGAGGGACCACCGGATCTGGCGTTGGTTCAAATTCCGAGCGGTCTGCAGGCTTTCCAGATTCTTGTGGTCCGTCCGGACCTCGATTTGATGCCGCGCCCCCTCCAGATGATGCCTCCAAGCCTCGAACGCCGCCTTGATGGCCAGCAGCTCCTTCTCCCAGATGGTATAGTTGCGCTCCGAGGGGTTCAATTTCCGAGAGTGATACGCGCAAGGGAAAAGGGTACCGCTGGGCGTCGTTGCCTGGAGTAACACGGCCCCAATGGCAATGTCGGAGGCGTCCGCCTCCACGACAAACGGCCGTTGCGGGTCAGGATGCTTCAAGATGGGCTCCTTCATGAAGGCGTCCTTCAAAGCTTGGAACGCCTGTTGTTCGGGGGCGTTCCACTGGAACCGAGTCTTCTTCTGCAGGAGCCGGGTGAGGGGGGCTGTCAAGGCAGCAAAGCCAGGGATGAATGTCCGATAGTAGTTGGCAAATCCAAGAAGTCGCTGAACATCCTTCACGCGACGCGGGGGTTGCCAACTCTGCAACGACTCAACTTTACTTGGATCCATGGCGATGCCCTCAGGAGAAATGCGGTGACCCAAGAAATCAATGGTCACCTGGTAGAACTGGCACTTCTCCAACTTGGCAAACAGCCGATGTTTCCGGAGGCGCTGCAGGACCTGACGGAGATGCTGATGATGCACTTCTCGCGACGGGGAGTAAATCAGGATGTCGTCCAGGTAAATCACAACAAACTGGTCCAACAGATCCCGAAAGATGTCGTTCATAAAATGCTGAAACACAGCGGGGGCGTTGGTCAGGCCAAACGGCATCACCGTGTACTCGAAATGTCCATAGCGAGTACCAAACGCCGTCTTCCACTCATCACCCGGCCGAACCCTGACGAGGTTGTAAGCTCCACGCAGGTCCAGTTTCGTGAAGATCTTAGCCTCCCGGAGTCGGTCCAAGAGCTCGGGGATGAGGGGCAGCGGGTAGCGGTTACGCACCGTGATGGCATTGAGTTTCCGGTAGTCACAGCAAAGTCGTAACTCGCCCGACTTCTTTTTGACGAAGAGCACGGGCGCAGACACTGGCGAGGACGAGGGCCGGATGAAACCACGAGCCAAGTTCTTTGTCAGGAAGTCCCGCAATGCAGCCAACTCGGGCTCCGACATGGAGTACAAACGCCCCACTGGGAGAGGCGCATCAGGGACTAGGTCAATGGAGCAGTCGTAGGGCCTGTGCGGGGGTAATTGGTCCGCCTCTGACTCGCTGAACACGTCAGCAAAGTCGGACAGTACGGGAGGCAAGGAAACCCCTGAGGAACCCTCCACCTGGCCGGCACAGATATGGCGGGTGTGGTCCACGCACTGCAAACTTGGGAAGGTGACCAAGTTCTGAGACCAATAGATCTGTGGATCATGCGCCCGGAGCCACGCTAGTCCCAAGACCACGGGGAAGTGCAGATCCGAAGTGACGTAAAACTGAATGGCCTCCACATGGGTACTGATGGCCATACACACGGGTTGCGTGGCGGCCGTGATAGGCCCGGACAGGAGCACTCGACCATCGATGGTCTCCACAAGCATGGGCGGATCCACTGGACACTGGGGAACAGCCCATTTGGCCACAAAGGCCGAATCCATAAAGTTAGTGGTAGCCCCAGAGTCAATTAAGGCATGGACCGGAATCCCCTCTGGCTTGCCAGGAAGGATCAGTCGTGCCTCCAAAATCAAATGCCGTGGAGGTTCACAGGCACCGTCGGAACGGCGTCGCTCGGCGTGATCGTTGTGGGTCGCCCGATCTTTCACACCGTCTAGATCGGGCTCGGGCCGTTTCCCGATAGCAAAGCAGGGGACTTTCTCGGGGCAGGCTTGGTCACTGACGCCCGCTGACGCTTCTTCGGGCAAGAAGCAGCCAAATGTCCAGAGTCCCCACAGTAAAAACACAACCCCTCCGATCGTCGTCTGTCCATTTCCGTCACCGATAGACGGGACCTGGCGGCACCCAGCTCCATTGGCTCCTCCCTCTGGACTGGGGGCTCACGCACAACAGGGGCGGCAGGGGTCTGTGGGGTGGCACGGCGACTCTTACGCTGCTGCAGCCGGGCATCGATCCGCAGACAAAGATGGATCAGCCCATTCAGGTCTGAGGGAATGTCCACGCGGGCCAGCTCGTCCAACATCTCCTCTGACAAGCCATCCTGAAAGGCATCCACGAGCGCAGCCTCATTCCAGGCGGAATCCTGGCTAAGCAGCCGGAAATCGCTGATATAGGCCTGTAGAGGGCGCTGACCCTGCCTCAAAGCTTTCAGGCGTCGGGTGGCAGTCTGCGCCTTAATCGGGTCCTCGTACATGAGGCGCATATGGTCACAAAACCCCCCAAAGTTATCCAACAAAGGGCTAGGCTGTGCCAACAGAGGCGTGCCCCAACGAGCTGCATCTCCCGACAGAAGGCTCAACACGAATCCCACCTTATCTCGGTCAGTGGGGAAATCAGCTGCTCTCACGCTGATATAAAGCTGGCATTGTCCCAGGAAGGCAGGAAACAGTTCTGGATTACCAGCAAATTTATCCGGCATAGCTATCTGACATTTCCTCCTGGGTGGGGGGGCAGCATGTACCTGAGCCTGCAGTTGTGCCACCTGAGTGGCCAGCAAGGTGAGTTGCTGGTTGAGCTGGGCATTCTCGGCAAGAAGCTGCTCCATCGTAGTATTAAGGGGTGGGTGGCTGAAAGCAAACTGTTCTGAACCAGCCCTCTTCTCGCACCCCTAATCAAAAGAAGAGTCTGGAAAGCGTCCAAGGCTAAAAGGCTTCTGCCAAGATTTAATTACGCAGTTAACAAAAACACAAGAGCTTGTCTTCTCAAGCGGGAAAAGTTGCTTTCAGCAACCAGCCCCTCCCCAAACACTTCTTTTATAGAGAGCTCAGGGCGTGGTCTCCCTGTGCCTCCTCCCGAGGAGTCCCATAGTCTTTCTTTGTTTGTCCCTGCTCGTCTGCCTCCTGCGTCGGGCGTCCTTGAACAGGGCCAGCTGTGGGTCGTCATCCTCCGCACTCTCGGGCTCACACAGCTGAGAAGAGGTCCCCGGCTGAGGGCTCTGCAAAGCCTCCAAATCATCATCATCAGCCGGTTCGTTTCCCTCCTCCCCCACATCTGAGTCCTCCGATACATCGGAGCCGGCTGTCGGACCCACAGGCTGGCCCTGAGTCACAACAGTGAGCGCCTGTTACTCGTCCCAGCTTCTGCCAACCTAGCAGTTCGAAAGCACGTAAAAATGCAAGTAGAAAAACAAGGACCACTACGGTGGGAAGGTAACAGTGTTCCGTGCGCCTTTGGTGTCTAGTCATGCCGGCCACATGGCCACGGAGACGTCCTCGGACAAGCGCTGGCTCTTCGGCTTTGAAACGGAGATGAGCACCGGCCCCTAGAGTCGGAAACGACTAGCATGCATGTGCGGGGGAATCTTTAACTTTACCTTAAACCACATTTAATTACAAACCACTATGTATTGTATTTACTCCTGGGTTATGTATGTATTTTATTTCTAGTGTATATTTGTAGATATAGTGTAATATAAACCACATTTAAAAGGGATGCAGTGGCTCAGTGGGTTAGGATGCTGAGCCTGTCGATCAGAAGGTCGGCAGTTTGGCGGGTTGAATCCCAAGTGCCGCGTAGCAGAGTGAGCGCCTGTTCCTCGTCCCAGCTTCTGCCAACCTAGCAGTTCGAAAGCACGTAAAAATGCAAGTAGAAAAATAGGGACCACTCTGGTGGGAAGGTAACAGCGTTCCGTGCACCTTTGGCGTCTAGTCATGCCGGCCACATGACCACGGAGATGTCCTCAGACAAGCACTGGCTCTTCGGCTTTGAAACAGAGATGAGCACCGGCCCCTAGAGTCAGAAACGACTAGCACGCATGTGCAGGGGAACCTTTAACTTTATAAATAAACACTTATCTTCCCGTAGCTCATAAAGGATTACGGCAGGGGTCCCTGGTCCATGGATCGGTACCGGGGCGCAGCATACCAGCAACCGGTCTGCAGAAACAAGCAAAACCCCCTCTGTGGGATGCAGGCAGCACACGAAACCATGCATCCTATGGTCCATGGAAAAACCTCTCTCTACGGAACCGGTCCCTGGTGCCCAAAAGGCCGGGGGCCTCTGGATTATGGGACATTGAAAATATTGGAGAAAAACCATGTAAACTATTTCAGGACATTTTAAATCCTGTGAGCTTTTGATCAGTATGATCATTTTAATGCCACTTTATAATGCCTTGGTGAGGCCACACTTGGTATCCTGCATCCAGTTTTGGTCATCCCAGTGTAAAAAAGATGTTGAGACTCTAGAAAGAGTGCAGAGAAGAGCAACAAGGATGATCAGGGGACTGGAGGCTAAAACATACAAGGAATGGCTTCTGGAATAGGGTATGTCTAGTTTAATGAAGAGAAGGACGAGGGGGGACACGATAGCAGTGTTCCAATATTTCAGGGGCTGCCCCAAAGAAGAGGGAGTCAAGCTATTCTCCAAAGCACCTGAAAGCAGGACAAGAGTACAGAGAAGAGCAACAAAGATGATTAGGGGGCTGGAGGCTAAAACATATAGGGAACGGTTGCTGGAATTGGGCATGTGTAGTTTAATGAAGAGAAGGGTGAGGGGTGACATGATAGCAGTGTTCCAATATCTCAGGGGCTACCACAAAGAAGAGGGAGTCAAGCTATTCTCCAAAGCACCTGAAACCAGGACAAGAAGCAACGGATGGAAACTAGTCAAGGAGAGAAGCAACCTGGAACTAAGGAGAAACTTCCTGAGAATTAGAACAATTAACCAGCGGAACAACCTGCCTCCAGAAGTGGTGAATGCTCCAACACTGGAGGTTTTTAAGAAGAGACTGGACAGCCATTTGTCTGAAATGGTATAAGGTTTCCTGCCTGACAAGGGGGTTGGACTAGAAGACCTCCAAGGTCCCTTCCAACTCTATTATTATTATTATTATTATTATTATTATTATTATTATTATTATTATTATTATTATTATTATTATTATTATTATTATTATTATTATTATTATTATTATTATTATTCGCACAGTCGGCCAGATGTTCAGACTGGATTTGGCATTTTTGTCTACCTATCGAGTCCTTACCAAGGACCTGGGATAGGCAGATGTGGATGTTTGATGGTGTTACAGATCTCGTCGCAGGATGGAAGCAGTTCCTAGTAAGGCCGCCTTTTGCAGTTGACTAATGGCGAATTTGTCAATGTCAATGATGGTGTCCAAGTGCTGCTCCGGTTGTTTTGGGATTGCACCCAAGGCGCCTGTTACTATTGGTGCCACCATTGCTTGCCTTTGCCACAGTCTTTCTATTTCTATTTGTAGGTCTTTGTATTTTGTTATCTTCTCCAGTTCTTTCTCGTCTATTCTGCTCTCTCCAGGCACTGCCACGTCCACTATCCAGAGTTTTCTTATCGACAATTGTTAAGTCCGGGGTGTTGTGTTGCAGGTGCTCATCTGTTTGAAGTCTGAAGTCCCAGAGCAGTTTAACTTTATCATTTTCTATGACTTTCTCTATTTTACGATCCCATCCGTTCTTGCTGCTGCTTCTGCTGCTGCTGTTGTTGTTATTATTATTACAGGTATATATATTATTATAATAATAATAATCTTTTATTCATTAAACTTGAAGCTCAGTCCACTGAACATTCAAATTGATGGCGCTGATGGTTGACACAGGTTGTTGTTGTTGTTATTATTATTATTATATAATAATAATAATAATAATAATAATAATAATAATAATAATAATCTTTTATTCATTAAACTTGAAGCTCAGTCCACTGAACATTCAAATTGATGGCGCTGATGGTTGACACAGGTTGTTGTTGTTGTTGTTGTTATTATTATTATTATTATTATTAATTCAAGTCCCAGCCTCTTTCATTAAGGGTGTCTTTTCTAAACAATGAATATGGGTTCAAACCTCCAACACTCGGCTTGGTTTTTATATCAGGATGTAGAGGGGCTCTTGATCTGAGCTTAATTCATAGTTACTACAGGTACACATCTCTGCAGTTTCTGGCAGTTGTTCAGAAGCAGTTTCCTCTTGATCTTCTAGAAGGATGCTTTGACCTTCCAGTCTAGCCTACAACCTTGTAAACCCTCCTAGGTTTCCCACTCAAGCCTATTTCTTCCAATTTTAGACAAGATCAGTCAGCAGCTAAAGTTTGATTAACGCATCCCTCAATGTCAAGCCTTGCATTCGTGTCAATGTTACGTGCAGATTAATGGGTTGCCAGTCCTCGTGGAGGAAGGAGTGTGCAAGCTGGCAGCCCGACTCCCTCAGTTATGTATAAATCCACAAACACGGCAGGCAGATTAGGAAGGAGGGGGTTCAGGATCTGTCTGCTGTCTTCTGTGGCCTGATGTGGTGACTCTCAGCTATTTCGATGTTGGAGAATCCTTTGTTTGGCAGCATGAGACAAGGCCAATAATTCCTTGGCCCCTCCTGAGTGAGGGAGCTCTAAAATCAGAGAGCAGAAATGTTGAAATTCAAGGTGTACATGAATTCAGGGGAAAAAAAATCAGTTTGGCTTAGAATCATAGAGTTAGGGTTAGGGTTAGCCCAATCCTCTACCCAAGGCAGGAGACCTTATACCATCAAATAATAATAATAATAATAATAATAATAATAATAATAATAATAATAATAATAATAATAATAATAATAAAATAAAAATAAAAATAATGAGAAGAAGAAGAAGAAGAAGAAGAAGAAGAAGAAGAAGAAGAAGAAGAAGAAGAAGAAGAAGAAGAAGAAGAAGAAGAAGAAGAAGAAGAAGAAGAAAGGAAGGGACTTTGGAGGTCATCTAGTCCAACCCCCTGCTCAGGCAGGAAACCCTATACCATTTCAGACAAACGGCTGATCACAGCTTCTGGAAGCAGGTTGTTCCACTGAATAATTCTTCTAACTGTCAGGAAGTTTCTCCTTAGTTCTAGGTTGCTTCTCTCCTTGATCAGTTTCCATCCGTTGCTTCTCGTCCTGCCTTCAGGGGCTTTGGAGAATAGCTTGACTCCTTCTTTGTGGCAGCCCCTGAGATACTGGAACGCTGCTATCCTGTCACCCCTCTCCATTCTCTTCATTAAACTAGACCTGCCCAATTCCAGCCGCCGTTCCTTATATGTTTTAGCCTCCAGTCCCCTGATCATCGTTGTTGCTCTTCTCTGCACTCTTTCTAGAGTCTCAACATCTTTTTTACATCGTGGTGACCAAAACTGGATGCCGTATTCCAGGGGTGGCCTTACCAAGGCCTTGTAAAGTGGTATTAACACTTCATGCAATCTTCATTCTATCCCTCTGTTAGAATCAAGACCACAAGAAGTGTTAATACCCCTTTACAATGCCTTGGTAAGGCCACACTTGGAATACTGCATCCAGTTTTGGTCACCAAATGGATGTCCAGTCTTTTCTCGAAGACCTCCAGTGATGGAGCAGCCACAACTGTGTGAGACAAGCTCTTCCACTGATTAATTAATTCCTCCTTATTTCCAGATTGGATTTTGCTCTGAGGAGCTGCCACCCATTGCTTCTTGTCCTGCCTTCAGGTGCTTTGGAGAATAAGTCAATGCCATCTTCTCTCTTCTAGGAGTCCTAGGATGGGGGCCTAGGACAGAACTGTCCAACAGTGGCCTTAATTTGGCAAAGGGAGCAAAGAGCTTGGTGAAAGATGCTTATGCCTAAAGCTGAAACTCTTTACATTGTAGATAACGGGTACCTTGCTAATACAGATTTGTCCTAATAACGTAATTTCTTCCCTTTGGCATGCTTCCAGCGCTCTACACGAACGAAGAAGCACGAATGGTTTGAGTATCCCTTGTTCTGAGGATTGTATTTCAGAAAACAGTGAGTAAAATTTTGTGACCGATTGTAATTCATGCGGGAGAGGTGATCTTAAATGCCTTATTTGGGGAATCTAGAAGGTCAAAAGGCCATAATTATTTATTTATTTTATTTTAATTCCATTTATATCCCGCCCTTCTCCGAAGACTCAGGGCGGCTTACAAGCTTAGCAGTAGCCTTCATTCTATGTATATGCCTGCTTATTAGGGCTTTCACACACACCCCAAGCGGCATTATTACAAAGTCAGCTTAATTGCCCCCAACAATCTGGGTTTTTATAGATGCTGAAGTTGAACCTCTTATAATACGTGGTTGTTGTTGTTGTTGTTGTTTTTAAAAGAAGGAAGTTATTTTTTCAGCTGGGTAGCACAGATCAGGTGCAGTCATGAAACATTTTCAGGCTAAGAAAGGGTAGATCGTGATGGTGTATTTATTCCCGGTAGAAAGCGGCCATTCTTCCATCATTGGAACACTAATGCATTTTCTTGCTAGTGTAGCCTGGCATAGTAAAAACACTCTTCTCAGCAACTTCTATATTGTTGCTAAGAAATGTCAGGCAGAAGTGACCTTGATGTGAAGGAGATGTTATCAATCAATCAGAATAGAGCGGGAAGGGATCTTGGAGGTCATCTAGTCCAACCCCCTGCTCAGGCAGGAAACCCTATACCATTTTAGACAAATAGCTGTCCGGTCTCTTCTTAAAAACCTCCAGTGATGGAGCACCCACGATTTCTGAAGGCAACTTCTGCTCCACCGGTTAATTGTCCTCACTGTTAGGAAGTTTCTCCTTAATTCCAGGTTGCTTCTCTCCTTGATTACTTTCCATCCGTCGTTTTTCCTGCCCTCTGGTCCTTTGGAAAATAGGTAGAACTTCTTTGTGGCAGCCCCTCAAATACTGGAATATTGCCATCATGTCACCCCCTCGTCCTTCTTTTCTCCAGACTAGCCACCCCCAATTCTTGCAGCCGTTCTTTATATGTTTTAGTCTCCTTTAGGCCTTTAATCATCCTAGTTGCTCTTCTCTGCACTTTTTCCAAAGTCTCAACATCTTTTCTTGTAAGGTGGTGAGCAGAACTGGGGGCAGCATTCCAGGTGTGGCCTTACTAAGGCTTTGTCCAACGGTGCTAATACTTCGGGTGATTTTGATTCTGTGCCTGTGTTTATGCAACCAAGGATCGTATTAAGCTTTTTTGGCTGCTGCCACACACTGCTGGCTCATATTTAAGCGATCGTCTACACTAGGACTCCATGGTCCCTCTCACAGTTACTGTTTTTTTTTGAGCCAGGTTTTGCCTAATCGGTAACTTGTACCTTCGGGTTGTTTTTCCCCTGCCTAAGCGTAAAGCCTGGCTTTTCTCCACATTAAATTTCATTTTGTTGGATGGGGGGCCATTGTTCTTATTCGCATTGTGTTTTGTGAGAAAAGGTGAACCTGGGCAAAATCTCACCCTCCTGTTTGCCTCGGCAAATGTGATTACTTATAAGAGTTATTATTATTACTATTTTTTGCATTGCAAACACGGACAGCAAAAGTGTGAAGGCAGGCCTTGCTGTCGGAAGACTGATCTGATCTGATTAAATATATGCTTGCTGGGGTTTTAGCTCATTTAATTAAGAGTTAAGGGCAAGTTTCAACAGCTTTGCGCCGATCTGAAACCCGACATGTTGCTTGTCTGCAGTTTAGAGATGTCACTTTGTTTTGCTTGCAACTCCAAGCACGGAGGTGTGCATTTTATTATTGGTTTTTTTTAAGCCTTTAGTTCTTCAACAGAAGGGAAGGAAAAGATTAAAAAGGGCAAAAAAGAGAGGACAGAATTAAACAATAGGATGCACTATATGCGTATAAGGTTTTCTCCCGTGCGACTATAAGGAAAACAATTCCTAGGGCAGTTTCAAGAAAGGACTATTCATATTTCACTGGGATCGTCCATAAATAATCTGTGTTCATGAGCAAATCCTTCATATGTTGCAAGTAATATCGGATTTATAATCTACTAAGCAATGGGACCCATCGATTTGTCTTGTCAACATTGAAGTTAGAAAGGCCTAGGAAATCCATTTCTGTTTTCCAGATATTTGGGAATATGGTCATCCCAAAATACTTAGCCCTTGTTTCAAAGCCAAATTAATTAATGCAATTACTTCTTCCTGTAATGTGCCGACTTTAGGACTTGCAAAAATCCTATGTTTGGATGGAGCGCCATTCTGGAAAGAGTGCAGAGAAGAGCAAAATAAATAAATAAATGATTAAGGGGCTAGAGGCTAAAACGTACAAAGAACGGTTGCAGGAATTGGGTATGTCTAGTCTAATGAAAGGGACGCGGTGGCTCAATGGGTTAGGACGCTGAGCTTGTCGATCAGAAGGTCGACAGTTTGGCGGGTCGAATCCCGAGTGCCGCGTAACAGAGTGAGTGCCTGTTCCTTGTCCCAGCTTCTGCCAACCTAGCAGTTCGAAAGCACGTAAAAATGCAAGTAGAAAAATAGGGACCACTACGGTGGGAAGGTAACAGCGTTCCGTGCGCCTTTGGTGTCTAGTCATGCCGGCCACATGACCACGGAGACGTCCTCGGACAAGCGCTGGCTCTTCGGCTTTGAAACGGAGATGAGCACTGGCCCCTAGAGTTGGAAACCACTAGCACGCATGTGCGGGGGAACCTTTACCTTTTTAGTCTAATGAAAAGAAGGACTAGACGGGACATAGCAGTCTTCCAGTATTTGAGGGGATGACGGGGAGTGTCAAATTATTTTCCAAAGCACTCAAAGACAAGACAAACAATGGTAGGAAACTAACGAAAGAGAGAAGCAACCTAGAACTAAGGAGAAATTTCCTAGCACAGAGAACAATTCACCAGTGGAAGAGCTTGCCACCAGACGTTTTGGGTGCTTCATCACTGGAGGCTTTCAAGAAGAGACTGGGCAGCCATTTTGTCTGAAAAGGTATAGGGTCTCCTGCCTAAGCAGGGGGTTGGACTAGAAGACCTCCAGGGTCCCTTCCAACTCTGTTATTCTGTGTTCTATGTTCTTATTGCATTTGAAGCAGTGCAGTAGTTTACTTACTCCTTTGGTGCTCAGCCACAATAGGATCCACAAAGCCCCAAATATATATATATATATATATATTTACTGTATGGGGTGATGCCCTGAGCATGTCTGTCTGTTTTATTTTCCCAGGAGAACTAGCTGAAGAAAAGCCAGCTCCCATTTCTCCCTATGGCGAGACCTTCCTTATGAATTCTCCTGAAGAGATGGTGAGTTGTTTACTACCCAGAAGTCTGCAATTGCGTTCCAATAATGGCAAAATGGTTGAATGTGAGGCAGAGGGAGAAGGAGAAAGAGGGAGAGAGAAAGAGAAAGAAAGAAAGAGAGAGAGGGAGAAAGAGAGGGAGAGAGAAAGAGAAAGAGAGAGGAGAGAAAGAAAGGGAGAGAGAGAAAGAAAGAGGAAAGAGAGAGAGAAAGAGAGAGGGAGAGAGAAAGAGAAAGAGGGAGAGAGAAAAAGAGAAAGAGAAAGAGAGAGAGGAGAGAGAAAGAGAAAAAGAAAGAGAGGGAGAGGGAGAGGGAGAGAGAGAAGAAAGAAAGGGAGAGAGAGAGAAAGAAAGAAAGAAAGAGGGAGAAAGAGAAAGAAAGAGAGAGAGAAAGAGAAAGAGGGAGAGAGAGAAAGAGTGTGAGAGAGGGAAAAATAGAGAAAGAGAAAGAGAGGGAGAGAAAGAAAGAGGGAGAAGGAGAGAGAAAGAGAGAGGGAGAGAGAAAGAGAAAGAAAGGGAGAGAGAGAAAGAGACTCATATATTATTTTTTCCCCGTCTCTGAATGTTTATCTTTATCTTTGCTGGATAACACCAAAGGTATACAGGTAGTCCTCGACTTACAACACTTCGCTTAGTGACTGTTCGAAGTTACAATGGCACTGAAAAAAGTGCCCCCCATAAGCCACAGCCGAGCAAGACACCTGCCTGCCCGCCCGGCCGCGCTCTTCCTCCTGTCCGAGGTTTTCATTGTTGTGAGCATTTCTGTTGAGGATTGGCAGCGTGGGTGGAGTGGGGGGGGTGTTTGGTTTTTATTCCCCCCCTCCATCTGCTGGGTGGTTGCAGCAGGTTTTGGTCACTTCACATGACCCTGGGACACTGTGACCGTCATAAATACGAATCAGTTGCCAAGCACCTGAACGTAAATCACAAGACCCTGGAGATGCTGCAACATTCCAGCTGATCGGCGCTTCTTCTGGGCTCAGCGGAACTGCCAGGATTGGCGCTGAGCTCCAGCTGGATCCTGGCGCTGATCCTGGTGCTTCCGCTGAGCCCTGACAGCCCTGCAGCTCCAGCCATCTCTCGCTCAGGCGTGTGCGGTGCTGCCACCGGTTCAGCTCATTCCCCTCCCCGGCTACCCCTTTTCTAGGATGGTCGCGTACCACCTGCCAGGTGCCAATGTACCACAGGTGGTACCCGTACCGCTGGTTGAAAATCCCTGGCTTAGATAGAGGACTGAAGGAAAATACAGCGCAAGACACAAACGGCAGATAATTTTGCGAGGCACTTTTGGAAAGTCTGGAGGATCCCCTTAATGAAACACTTGGAAATTAGAGGAGGGAATTAAACCGACTGGAACAAGACAATTTTATCTTACTGAAAAATGAGCTTGGAGGTAGGAAGCACTCGGCTGTGATTTCAATAGAGCACTGTCGTCAGTTCACGATAAGAAGGATTTTTTTTTCTCCCCTCAAGGTCCAAGTAAATATATTTTGGCCATGTGAAAGGCCATTCATTGCCTTTTAACAGCCTGCAAAATCAGCCTGGGTATTCCAATAAAAATTGCCAGCAGAATGGATTTCAGAAGAGGTTGCTTTCCCCCCCCCACGCCATTGGGAAAATCAGAATTAATTTACCAGGGCTGTGCTCTGTGTAAAGTCAGGGAAGGCGTGCCCTTGTATCACATGCCCCAACACACCCGGCCAAGCTGCACGTAGCCACACACACATACGAATGGAATTATTTACTAGTGCCCTCATGAAACTTACTCCAAATATATATACAGTATATATATATACAGTATATATATATTATATATATATATATATATATATATATATATATATATATATATATATATATATATATATATATATATATATATATATATATATATATATATATATATATATATATATATATATATATATATATATATATACACTGTGGCTCAGGAAGTTAAAACACTGCCTGATATATATAATCAGCCCAGGTTCGAATCTCAGATAAAGGGTATGACTAACTGATGAGAACATAAAAAGTTCGAAATGATCATCTTAGCCTCCCAAATTCTCTATTAGCAATTTGAATAATTTGCACAAATAATGAGCTGTCATAAGTTGACTATGTCCTGTGGATAAGCCCTGAGTCGGGCCAAAACAGGAATGAAAGAGTTAATTAGCAAGGTCCATTCAAAAAGCCTTGACAAATACTTAAACATATATATATATATATATATATATATATATATGCATAGGATTACATTCAAATATTCCCCGTGGCTCACGTTGCATAATTGCATTGTGCAACAGAGCAGCTGAAACAGCAAAGCTGTGTTCCTGGAGAGAGTTGGGTGTTGTTGTTGTTGTTTTTTTGTTTAATTTAAATCGTTCAAGAAATAGGGCACAATCTGCACAGTTTCCAGTGGATCTAAATGATGATGATGATGATAACTTTATTGTCACTTTGAATGTACACCAATCGGCATACATCAAAATGAAATTTCGTTGCAGACAGCTCTCAAAGGGTCACCACCTCCGATATATACTCCTTGTAGAATCGTGGCCCGCTCAAATTTCACATTGTCCATTTTAGTCTCTAGGGAGTGAACGATGGTAAACAGGACAGGTGGAAATGGGGCTCCATGTGGATTAGCCCTCAAGTTAGCTTGTATTCTGACAACCTCGCCTTCTTTCCTTTTTCTGATCCTGACTCTTCCACCTTTTCCTTTAAGAGGCCTTGCTTCTTTTCACCCCTGGAGCACGCTGCTGCTGCCGCCACCAACTCCTCCAAAAGCCTCTCTCTTCCTCTGGGCCTGCCGACAGCCTCATCCAGTTCCTTCGCTCCATAAGCTCCAGGTCCTCTCCTCCTCTGCCTCCTCTGGAAACAGCCCTTAGTTCCACCATGTTGCTCAAACACATTAAAATCTTCCTGATCATGTGGCCTATACTAGCCCTTAATATCCCTCCCAAAACTATTCGCCTTCAAGAGCCAATGCAGCCGCAGCCATTCCAGGCGCCGCCATCTTAGGTCTAAGAGATAATCCAGCCTGCCTTTCTTGTGCGGTGCAGGAATCTACTAATCCCTCATTCAGTTGAGTTCCAAGCAGTGGTACTGAATGGATAAGAAGGGGATATTAGCCAAACCCAGAGATGTGTGCAGAGTTCCCAACTGGGTGATGATTAAGCGAGCTAAATGGGTTCACCCTTAGTGTAAAGAAAAGGCAACTTGTCACAAATGGAGTTCCTCTGTTCACGATGACTTATAACATCCAATAGGTTTCCTGGCTGATTTGAGTGTTGTAATCGATGAGAAGGACGCCAAGAATAGACACCTCGGAGTTGGAGGCCACGTAACCTCTTCAAACTTAACCTCACCCATGTGTGACCTCATTGCACGTTGTGGTTCTCCACGGCTTCCTCTGTTCAGCGTGGCTTCTCAGTCACCATGAGGTGGCCGTGCACATTGTGAGCTAATGACAACCTGCTAACAAATCAGAAATAAGGGAAATTGCCCTCTGGGTTTCAGTGACTCGGAGTGAAACTTTGTGGAGAAAAGTTCCCCTTCTCTGTTTCCTCCTTCAGTGTGCCACGCGCCCTTAATGTGGGCAGGCGGCATGTGTTGCCATGATTTGACATCGAACATAATGAACCGAAGTTCCCCTCCTACGCCAGAATACCTGATCTTGATCTGAAGTCAGAGGCTGAGATCTGGAAGGAGAGAGAGCTGCTCCCTGTCTAAGATAAGAGGGTTTTTTGAAATAATCTGGCAGCGGATCCTTCAGAAGGCTGAACGGGTCCTGTTTAAGAGGAGGAAGCTTTTACACCAAGTGAAGTCGGCTGTTTAGGTACGAGTATGTGCACAGGCAAAGCAACAGGGTTGCAGGATGAGAACCTGATCATTTCAGACGGCTGACAGACTCACACAACAGGGGCCGGTCCTCTTCAATCATCCGGCAATTTTTGTCTTTCTTTCTTTCTTTCTTTCTTTCTTTCTTTCTTTCTTTCTTTCTTTCTTTCTTTCTTTCTTTCTTTCTTTCTTTCTTTCTTTCTTTCTTTCTTTCTTTCTTTCTTTCTTTCTTTCTTTCCTTCTTTCCTTCTTTCCTTCTTTCCTTCTTTCTTTCTGCCTTTTCTTAAGAAATGGGTTGGGAGCTGTGTGACGATACTTAATGAGCCCAAATCAAACAATACTTTTCCCCTCCCTCCCTCCCTCCCTCCCTCCCTTCCTCCCTCCCTCCCTCCCTTCCTATTCTTTCTTTCCTTCCAATTTTCCTTCCTTCCCTCCTCTTTCTTTCTTTCTTTCTTTCTTTCTTTCTTTCTTTCTTTCTTTCTTTCTTTCTTTCTTTCTTTCTTTCTTTCCTTCCTTCCTTCCTTCCTTCCTTCCTTCCTTCCTTCCTTCCTTCCTTCCTTTTCCTACCTCTCTCCTCTATTTATCTGTCTGTCTATCTATCTATCTATCTATCTATCTATCTATCTATCTATCTATCTATCTATCTATCATCTATCTATCAACTATCATCACTATCCTATCTATCTATCTATCTATCTATCTATCTATCTATCTATCTATCTATCTATCTATCTATCTATCTATCTATCTATCTATCTATCTATCTATCTATCTATCATCTGTCATCCGACCTCTATTATCTCTATCTCTATGTATCTCTATGTCTGTCTGTCTCTGTCTCTGTCTGTCTGTCTATCATCTATCTATCTATCTATCTATCTATCTATCTATCTATCTATCTATCTATCTATCATCTATCTCTATCTGTCACATTTCTACTCTTTATCTATCTATCTATCTGTCATATTTCTATCTATCTATCTATCTATCTATCTATCTATCTATCTATCTGTCATATTTCTATCTATCTATCTGTCATATTTCTACTCATCTATCTATCTATCTATCTATCTATCTGTCATATTTCTATCTATCTATCTATCTACTGTATCTATCTATCTATCTATCTATCTATCTATCTATCTATCTATCTATCTATCTATCTATCTATCTATCATCTATCACATTTTAAAACTTCCCATCTTCCTCACAGAGGGACTCTGGACGTCAGTGTTGGACCTGAGGCCTAGGCTGTTATCCTTCCAAGGGCAAATGTAGATAGATATAGTATAGTTTCATGTACAGATAATAGGCATAGGTATGTATAGGTTGATCTCTTAGTTAGGTCCCAACTGTGGACTGTTGAGAAGGAACTTTATACCCCCACTGAGAAGACCACTGTTTGGCCTAGTGGTTAGAAGACAAGAGTCAAGTCCCACCTTAGGCATGAAAGCTGGCTGGGTGACTTTGGGCCAATCACCAGGAGACTGCGAGTTCTAATCCCGCTTTAGGCATGAAAGCCGACTGGGTGACCTTGGGCCAGTCACTCACTCTCAACCCAGCCCACCTCACAGGATTGTTGTTGTGCGGAAAATAGGAGGAGGGAAGGTGCGTTGGATATGTTCGCCACCTTGCATTATTTGTAAAAGATAATACAGATAGGATATAAATTGCTAAATAAATAAAAAGAAATAAAGACACTTGCTTCAATCTGCCAATCTATCAACTTTGAAGACTTGTTTAGATGTTTACCTTGCATACAAGGATCAGCATAAGTACAAATGTCAGTTATTCCTTAGATTGCTCATTACGAATGAAAGATATATCATAAGCCTTGTTTTATATCTGTGTTTATAAGAGGCAGAAATAATGGGCGGATGTAATAATCTAAAGACCAGGTCGAATGCCCTAAATTTGCCCAACTCTCTATTTGCTCACTCACTGAATCTATTTTCCCAGGAAATCTACAACACCGAATCTTCAGAGGTGTCAGAAGAGCAGAAAAGGACGCCAAGCAAAACAGGGTACTGGATTAAAAATATATATATGCAGAATTGTAAAAAAAAAAACCAAATCTATTTCCGATTAACATATTACACACTAATTATAAACGAGTCTTTCCAGGCAACTGCCTCATCCAGGCCAGGCCAGAGTCTGTAGATGAACGATGAGGGACGTGGCAAGAAAGATTCTTTCTGTAGATTAAGGATTGAGCCCGAAATTTAGGTTGCAGAGTGTGTTCGTTTGAGTTGTGCCCCATTTTGCAACTTTCCTCGCCACGTTTGTTAAGGGAATCACTGCAGTTCTTCAACTAGGAAGAGGGTTGTTCAGTCAATTGGGCTTCCCCGTTAACTCTGGTCACAAAAGGGGATCACACGACGCCAGGACACTGCAACTGTCATCAGTGTGGGTTGGTTGTTGAGCATCTGAAGGTAAATCACGTGGGGATGCGTGCAGCGTTTGTAAGTGTGAAAAATGGTCATCTGTCCCTTTTTTCAGTGGCCGTCGTAATTTTGAACAGCCACTAAATTTATTTATTTATTTATTTGATTTATATACCGCCCTTCTCCCGAAGGACTCAGGGCGGTGTACAGGGCAATAAAAATAAGAATACAGGATACAAGATTTAAAGTAAAATGATTGTGCCCAATGTAGTAGGTTAGTTAAAATAATGATAAAACCCAAACCCATCAGGCCAGGCCGGCTTGTTCGAATAGATAAGTTGGCTCAGGAATTCTGGGAGTTGAAGTCCATGAGTCATAAAAGAGCCGAGGTTGCCTACCCCTGGTCTAGGGTATCGAAGAGAAGGCTTGGGGGAGACCTGACATCCATCTCCCAATACTTGAAGGGCCATCACAGGGAAGAGGGCATCCATTTATTCTCCATAGCACCTAAAGTCAGGACAAGAGACTGTGGGTTGAAGCTCATCAGAGGGAGATCCAAACTGAAAATAAGGAGGAATTTCCTGACAGTGAGAACGATTAATCGATGGAACAGCTTGCCTTTTGGATGTAGGTCTTCAAGAAAAGACTGGATTTGTCTGAGGTGGTATGGGAAGTTCTGCCTTGGGCAGAAGGTTGGACTGGAAGACCACCAAGATCCCTTCCATTCCTAGGATTCTAGGACTCAGGTAGAAGCCAAAACAAGTACAGTAAATAAACAACCCACACAGTGACACTTCAGCATAGAAATAGCCATCCCAGAGTGTTCTGAATAATCGCCTTTTCTAGACTTTGCTAACCGGAACAAAGTCACCTTCTGTGTTGCCGCCCGGATGTTGTTCACTCTTCTTCTGGAGCTCAGTTCTAAGTGTCTGGTAGGAAGGAAGGAAGGAAGGAAGGAAGATCAACATCTGTTTTGTTGTGTTTGGGTTAGAGGAGGTGTGCTTATATTTTTATACCAGGTTAAAGAAAAGAATCGACAGGATGGCTGCTGCTAATTCAGTTTCCTCCACGGGACATGGGCTGAAAGAACCATATGCATTTGTTAGCTTCTTGTGGTGGTTTTTTTTTTAAATGTTTATTTGTGTATCAAGCAAACATTAAGTCAATAGCGGTTTACATCACATTGCGAGGAGGAAATAAGATTGTCCCGTTACATATAAGAAAGCAACCACCAAGAAAGGAAAAAAAATATTGCATATAACAAGTAATAAAGTTCAACTAATAGCTCTTTTTGACATCCAATTGTACCATTGACTCCAAGACAAATAATAATCTGTGTCCCCTCGTCCCCTTAACATCATGGTGAGCCGATCTGATTCCACACAGTTCATTATTTTCTGAATTACTATTTGGTCGGGTGGGCTAACATCCATCTTCCAATATTGGGCCCACACCAATCTTGCAGCGGTGGTTATATGTAACAACAGGTACCACGCAGTTCTGTTTATATTTCGTGGTCTTTGGGTATAGGACTGTCCGATAGATGTTCCTCAGTAACGGTGGATGATCATTTAAAATTGGTCGGACGATTGGAGAAAGACTTAGAGACATGGGGTAAGCTACAACTTTCGTTAATGGGTCGGATAGCTTTGATCAAAACCCAAGTCTTGCCTAGATTGGTATTCCTTTTTCAGACGGCCCCGGTTAGATTAGATAAAACCTTTTTTTAGGAATTTGGATAGGAGTACCAGTAGATTTATTTGGCAGGGCAAGAAACCCTGAATGAGATTAAAAAAGAACAAGGTGGATTCGGGGTTCCAAATTGGCAAAACTATTATAATTCGGCGCTTCTTGTGTTTTTTTTTTGAGCTCACTTCTCTTCCTGTGGACATTATTGAGCTAAGTAATATCATCAGTTTCTGATCCAGCTAATGAAACATCTTCAGATTATTTCAAGGAAGGCTAAGAATACAACCGTTGGTTCAACTGCATGTACTGTAGTCTGCATGAGGGCAATCTTATCTACGTGTGTCCTTGTATTCCTCTTGTGGAAGAGTTGAAAGATATGATGTGGAGTCTGGCTAATGCTAGAGCTCTCTTCTCTGTGTCGGGGACAAAACATTTGATAAGATATTTGGGTGAAACAAAGAGTCTTCCTGGAATGGCTAAGTTGTAGACTTTTGGAATATAGCTTGGATGTTTTTTGTTGGCTTAAGTCGAGAATCCACTGTTTTGCTTCCACCACTGATTGCCTCCAGCTGACGAAGACCAAATACTTTGTAGAGAATCCATAACAAATCCTTAAATGAGACTTTGATTTCAGTTTAGCCACTGGGGACTAGTTTTCTTACAAAGTCATGGCAAATGCAGGACTTACACAAAAAAGATTAATCGGAGCAAAGATGGTAGAGTCAAAATTGGACTTCTAATGAATTCTTAGAGGACTGAGCCACACAGCCACAGATCTGGGTACCACAGGTTATTTATTTATTTATTTATTTATTTAGATTTATATACCGCCCTTTCCCGAAGGACTCAGGGCGGTTTACAGGATATTTAAAAGAAAATCAGTACAAAAGTTAAAACAAATTAAAAAAGATTAAATGAAACCCTGAGAAAAAATAAAAACCCAGTTAAAATTAAAATTAAAAAATTCTCAGCCTGGGCCAGAGAGCTCGAAGAGCCAGGTCTTCAGGTCCCGGCGGAATGAACAGAGGTCGGGGGCAGTCCTAAGCTCCGCGGGCAGCTGGTTCCAAAGGGCAGGCGCGCCCACTGAGAGGCCCTACCCCTGGGTGTTACCCGCCGGCAATCTTTAACCGGCGGCACCCTGAGAAGACCCTCCCTCTGCAAGCGCACTGGACGAAGGGAGCTTGATGCTGGCAGCAGGTGTTCCCTCAGATATCCTGGACCCATGCCATGTAGGGCTTTATAGGTCATCGCCAGCACCTTGAATCTCACCCGGAGGGCAACCAGGAGCCAATGCAGCTCGCGGAGTAGAGGTGTTACATGGGAGTATCGGGAAACCCCCATCACGACTCGCGTGGCCGCATTCTGCACCAGCTGAAGCCTCCGGGTGGTCCTCAAGGGCAGCCCCATGTAGAGGGGTCAGGAAACATTACCTCCGATTCCAACTTTCCTTTTGGCCTACTCTTTTGAGCCGTGTGTGGTGAAGCAAGGCTAAAGTGGTCCGAGACACTCACCCTTACTTAATAAGTGGTCCAGATAAAAATGGTGCTGCTGAAAGAGCAGCTCAGTGGAATTCTGCTGGCTGTGTGTTTCTCATTAAATCTCTTCCTATTTTGCTCCCCTGCGTAAATTTTTTGCACGGTGAAAAGTAGGGGAAAAAAAAGGCACATTTCATTTGTCCCAATTGTTTCCATTTCATTTTAAAGAAAAGTTTTTCAATGGGAAAAGTTCCTATGTATAACAGAGCTTGCATTTTGTTTGCTTGCTTGCTTGCTTGTTCGTTTGTTTATTGATTGATTGATTGATTGTCAGTGCAAGTAACCAGAGCCACACATGAATAGCTTAAGTCAGCAACTTCATTGACTTCTGCCTATATTACAAGACTCTCCTTAGACTGCTTGCTTTCCTCTGGGAATAACCAGATAAAGTTTCACGGAACTCCCGTTGATAGGGCACGCAATTTAGGCGTCCTCCTGGATTCACGACTCAGTTTTGAAGATCATATTGGAGTCGTGGCCAGGGGGGCATTTGCCCAGGTCCACCTGGTGCGCCAGTTGCGCCCCTATCTGGACCGAGATGCCCTACGTACGGTCACTCACACACTCGTTACCTCCCGTATAGATTACTGCAATGCTCTCTACATGGGGCTGCCCTTGAAGACCACCCAGAGGCTCCAGCTGGTGCAGAATGCGGCCGTGCGGGTAGTGATGGGAGCACCCCGATACTCCCATATTACACCCCTCCTGCGTGAGCTGCATTGGTTACCGGTTGTCCTCCGGGTGAGATTTAAGATGCTGGTACTTACCTTTAAAGCCCTACATGGCTTAGGTCTGGGATATTTGCAGGACCATCTGCTGCCGGGAACGATCTCCCATCGCCCAGTACGCTCACACAGAGAGGGCCTCCTCAGGGTGCCGTCGGCTAGAGAATGTCGGCTGGCGACCCCCAGGGGGAGGGCCTTCTCTGTGGGAGCACCAGCCCTATGGAACCAACTTCCCCTTGAGCTCCGGATGGTCCCGGATCTCCGGTCCTTTCGCCGCGGCCTTAAAACACTTCTTTTCCATCAGGCTGACCTGGACTGACGACAGGGATTTTAAAATGTTTTTTTAATTTTTAACTTCAATTTTAATTTATTCTATTGGGGCTGTTAATTTAATTCTTTTTAACTTTTGTATCATTGTATTTTATTGTTGTTAGCCACCCTGAGTCCTTCGGGAGATAGGGCGGCATATAAGTCCAATCAATCAATCAATCAATCAATCAATCAATCAATAATAAAAAAGCAAGCTAGCTAGGGAAGGGTGAGGCTCATGTCTGTTGCACTTGCAGAAGGATTCAAGGCTAGTTCCCCACTTGACCCTAACCCGGCCAGGTTTATGTTCATTTATCAAATTTTGAAACCGCCCACGTGCTTCTCAGAGGCACTCTGGGTAGTTTACAAGAAAATATCAAGATGTAAAAAAAACTGTATGTAACGTTTACAAAAGAGGCAAGGATGATTAACATTCAACAATGAAAGTTAATTAAAAGATAGAGGAGGTCTTTCTGAGCCCTAATTCACCCCACATTTATGTGCTGCTCTGTCAGCCACTCCATCCAAAGGGATTCATGTCAAAAATTGCTCCTGGTAACCCTTTATCAAAAAGGGACATGGTGGCTCAGTGGGTTAGGATGCTGAGCTTGTCGACCAGATGGTCGGCAGTTTGGCAGGTCGAATCCTGAGTGCCGCGTAGCAGAGTGAGCGCCTGTTACTCATCCCAGCTTCTGCCAACCTAGCAGTTCGAAAGCACGTAAAAATGCAAGTAGAAAAATAGGGACCACTACGGTGGGAAGGTAACAGCGTTCTGTGCGACTTTGGCGTCTAGTCATGCCGGCCACATGACCACAGAGACGTCCTCGGACAAGCGCTGGCTCTTCGGCTTTGAAACGGAGATGAGCACCGGCCCCTAGAGTCGGAAACGACTAGCACGCATGTGCGGGGGGAACCTTTACCTTTACCTTTTTAACCCTTTATCAGATCTGCAAAAGTGATCATCAACTTTTAGGAGTTTTATATAGGCTTTATCGTAAGCTAGCTTTAAGAGGCAGCTGTTAATTTATAAATAGTGCATATAAGCTGTATGAGCGTGCATTGAGAGTGAGCGTGCAGACGAGAGCGGTTTTCTTTTGGAAATTTTTTTTTTATTGAAAGTTTGTTAAAGAGCATAAAACAGAAACTAATAAAAAGCAAAAGCAGAAAAGAGGAAGAGAAAGAGAGAGAGAGAGAAATAGAAAGAAAGAAAGAAAGAAAGAAAGAAAGAAAGAAAGAAAGAAAGAAAGAGAAAGAAAGAAATAGAAAGGAGAAACTTTCAATTTCCTTTGCAGCAAATATAAGGACAATAAGAAAGTTATTCTGATTACAAAAGAAAGCTCAGACTGTTTTATTATCCTAATCATCGAAACCACAAATCATACAGTTTTTTTTCCATTTTAACACTTAGCGTTCAGCACTTAGACTTATATATCACTTCATAATGCTTTATAGCCCTAAGCGGTTTACAGAGTCAGCCTATAGCTCCCAACAATCTGGGTCCTCATTTTACCGACCTCGGAAGGATGGAAGGCTGAGTCCAGGGGGGTGGGAGGAGGAGGAGGGGGAGGAGGAAGAAGGAGGAGAAGCTTGGCAACCGCTTCATATTTATGACGGTTGCAGCGTCCTGGGGTCACGTGATCCCCTTTTGCGAACTTCTGACGAGCAAACCCAATGGGGAAACCAGATTCACTTAAGAACCATCTCAGTAGCAACTGCAGTGATTCGCTTAATGACCATGGCAAGAAAAGTCGTAAAAATGGGGCAACGTTCACATAATGGCTGCCTTGCTTAGCAACAGAGCTCAGTTGTGCTTGTAAATCAGGGACATCATCATCATCATCATCATCATCATCATCATCATCATCATAATAATAATAATAATAATAATAATAATAATAATAATAATAATAATAATGTTGGAAGGGACCTTGGAGGTCATCTAGTCCAACTGCCTGCATTCACAACTTCTGGAGGCAGGTTATTCTACTGATTAATTTTTCTAACTGTCAGGAAGTTTCTCCTTAGTTCTAGGTTGCTTCTCTCTTTGGTTAGTTTCCATCTGTTGCTTCTTGTCCTCCCTTCAGGCGCTTTGGAAAATAGCTTGACTCCCTCTTCTTTGGGGCAGCCCCTGAAATACTGGAACACTGCTATCATGTCACCCCTCTCCCTTCTCTTCATTAAAGTAGACATATCCAATTCCAGCAGCCGTTCCTTATAAGCTTTAGCCTCCAGTCCCCTAATCATCTTTGTTGCTCATCTCTGCACTCTTTCTAGAGTCTCAACATCTTTTTTACATCGTGGTGACCAAAACTGGATGCAGGATTCCAAGTGTGGCCTTACCAAGGCGTTGTAAAGTGGTATTAACACTTCCCATGATCTTGATTCTGTCCCTCTGTTAATGCAGCCTAGCACTGTGTTGGCTTTTTTGGCAGCTGCAGCACACGGCTGGCTCCTATTTAAGTGATTGTCCACTAGGACTCTGAGATCCCTCTCACAGTTACTACTTATGAACAAGGTACCCCCCATACTATACCTGTGCATTTGGGTTTTCTTGCCTAAATGTAGAACCTTACTTTTCCACCACTAAATTTCATTTTGTTAGATAGCGCCCAGTGTTCAAGTCTATCCCGATCTTCCTGTATCTTAAGCCTGTCTTCTGGAGGGTTGGCTATTCCTGCCAGCTTGGTGTCGTCTGCAAATTTGATGAGTTCCCCATGTATCCCCTCGTCCAAATCGTCGATGAAGATGTTGAAGAGCACTGGGCCCAGTTCACCAGCAAATCCTAGAGCTGTGGGTTGGACGAGAAGGTAGAAAGCAATGACAGATCCCTTGGGTTTTATCAGCAGGAAAAATCACACCACACAATCACCAGCATCTCTGTGGAGCCAAACGGGTTGCTGGAAATAACATTATCATTTTTTCCCCTTTATTTCCCCCCCCCTTTTCTTCTTCTTTCGTTTGGCCACTAGCAATCCAAATCCGAAACCCGCTGAAGATGTCAAAGACTCTGAATTAGCATCCCAAGGAGACCAAAGTCCCTTTCCAAAAAGATTTGTCGGGGAAGCTGAATCTGCTTTATTGAAGGAATGTTCTCGCTACGCTTGGAGAGGAAAATATAAACCTATCAAGGGCCTGGGAGAATTCAAAAGTGGAAGTCTGGATCTGGATGCTAAAGACCAGGTGGTTTCTTCCCCGGCTGTTTGTGATGATGAATTAGTCCCTGGCTGCAAAGACACAATCACACCTTATGCCTGCTTTTACGCTCCGGCAGCAAAGAAGGTTAAAGAAGGTTGGCTGGATAAACTCTCTCCTCAAGGGTAAGTAGCCGAGAAGAGTCAACGATCAGATTTTACAGACTATGGAAAGCCAGTTTGGTCTACTGGTTGAGGCACCGACCTAGAAACTGGGTGACAGGGAGTTCTAGGACCACCTTGGGCAGGAAAGCAGATTGGGTGATTTTTTTGAGTCAGTCATGAGGAAATGGTGAGTTCTAGTCCAGCCTCAGGCATGAAAGCTAGCTAGTTAACTATGGGTCAATCACCAGGAGACGGTGAATTCTAGTATCGCCTTAGGCATGAAAGCAGATTGGGTGATTTTTTTGAGTCAATCATGAGGAAATGGTGAGTTCTAGTCCAGCCTCAGGCATGAAAGCTAGCTAGTTAACTATGGGTCAATCACCAGGAGACGGTGAATTCTAGTATCGCCTTAGGCATGAAAGCAGATTGGGTGATTTTTTTGAGTCAATCATGAGGAAATGGTGGGTTCTAGTCCAGCCTCAGGCATGAAAGCTAGCTAGTTAACTATGGGTCAATCACCAGGAGACGGTGAATTCTAGTATCGCCTTAGGCATGAAAGCAGATTGGGTGATTTTTTTGAGTCAATCATGAGGAAATGGTGAGTTCTAGTCCAGCCTCAGGCATGAAAGCTAGCTAGTTAACTATGGGTCAATCACCAGGAGACGGTGAATTCTAGTATCGCCTTAGGCATGAAAGCAGATTGGGTGATTTTTTGAGTCAATCATGAGAAAATGGTGAGTTCTAGTCCAGCCTCAGGCATGAAAGCTAGCTAGTTAACTATGGGTCAATCACCAGGAGACGGTGAATTCTAGTATCGCCTTAGGCATGAAAGCAGATTGGGTGATTTTTTGAGTCAATCATGAGGAAATGCTGAGTTCTAGTCCAGCCTCAGGCATGAAAGCTAGCTAGTTAACTATGGGTCAATCACCAGGAGACGGTGAATTCTAGTATCGCCTTAGGCATGAAAGCAGATTGGGTGATTTTTTTGAGTCAATCATGAGGAAATGGTGGGTTCTAGTCCAGCCTCAGGCATGAAAGCTAGCTAGTTAACTATGGGTCAATCACCAGGAGACGGTGAATTCTAGTATCGCCTTAGGCATGAAAGCAGATTGGGTGATTTTTTGAGTCAATCATGAGGAAATGGTGAGTTCTAGTCCAGCCTCAGGCATGAAAGCTAGCTAGTTAACTATGGGTCAATCACCAGGAGACGGTGAATTCTAGTATCGCCTTAGGCATGAAAGCAGATTGGGTGATTTTTTTGAGTCAATCATGAGGAAATGGTGGGTTCTAGTCCAGCCTCAGGGATGAAAGCTAGCTAGTTAACTATGGGTCAATCACCAGGAG
>NC_138209.1:75350967-75375967 GCF_964194415.1 Vipera berus | reverse complement strand
CAGGGCCGAAAAGGAAGGTGAGGCTCATTCCCGGCCAGGCTGGGTGGGGATGATGGTCTTCGCGGGTCCTTCGGTTGGGCTGGAACAACCGAGCAGCGGAAGGGTAGTTGCCTCCAGAAGTGGTGGGTTCTTCAACGCTGGGCGTTTTTTGATTAGAGATTGGACCACCATTTTGTCTGAAACGGTGCAGGACTGGAAGACCTCCGGGGGTCCCAAATTCAGGGTCTCTGGATGACTCCGGGGACAGAAAAAGCGGAAGCTTTTAGAACTGTACAGCAAGGGATTGAAATTTTCAACCACAGCAACCAGAGGAATAAACGAGGAGAATTGTGTTGTGATTCAGGGTCAGCCTGTGGGTTCGGCAGTTGGGTCGGACGACTCAGAGGAGGAGGGGGGTGTTGAAGACCTTGCTGAGGGGGTTGAAGATCTTGCTGATGATAGCCCTCAGCCAGGCCCCTCCCACTTGGTCACCACGGAGACCCAGCTGTGTGAGCCTGACAGCGTGGATGAAGATGACCCACAGCTGGCCCTGTTCAAGGACGCCCGACGCAGGAGGCAGTCAATTAGGAGTAAACAGAGGAAGGCAATGGGGCTTCTCGGAAGGAGGCAGAGAGAAGCCACGCCCTGAACTCTATATAAGGGGAATGTCTGGGAGGGCTGGTTTGCTGAAGGCAACCGCTCAGATGGTTCATGTTTCTTTAAGCTTCTGTTTCTTGGTTCGTGTCTTGTTTGTTTTTGTTGCAATAAATTTGGCAAGCGTATTCCAGCCTCTTGCCGTTTGTGGAGGGGTTGTCCCTGCCTTTTCTGCAGGGCCGGTAGCAGGCTGGTACAGAACAAATTGTATAAATGGGTTTCCTTTAATAGAGATGTCTGTGTTTTCTTTAATACTGCAAATCTGACACTTTCTCCTGCTTGAGCAGAGGGCTGGACTAGAAGACCTCCAAGGTCCCTTCCAACTCTGTTAGCCTATATTCTATTTTGTACTAAAATAGATTCTGACGGGTGGATATCATCACCCAGAAAAAAAAAAAAACCTGAGATAATCGAGGAGCTTGTGTACCTTGTAGGATAAAATCATGCACCAAGACCAAAATAGCTGCATTTTCAAGGACTTTTATGTCACAGTATTAAGTGGCCCTACTTTAGCACTTACTAGCACCACTTAAAAGCTGTGGTATTGGCCATCTGCTGCAAACCCGTCTTCGGTGTGAAGCTGATAAAGAGTAATGAGAAGTTGCTGGCTTGAATTTAAGGATCAAAGAAAAGCCGATTTAGGATTCCAGGCCACTTTCGCCCAAACAAATACACAGGTCCACTCACTGATCAGAAAGGAAGGCGACATTATTCCTACCCCGTCAACACAGGTAGCGCTCGAATTACGACCTCATTTTAGCCCGAAACTTCCATTGCTAAGCGAGACATTTCTTAAGTGAATTTTGCCCCGTTTTACGACCTATCTTCCCACAGTTGCTAAGGGATCCCCTGCGGTTGTTAAGTGAGTAACTCGGTCGTTCAGTGAATCCGGCTTGCCCATTCTCTTTGCTGTCCAGAAGGTTGCTAAAGGGGGGGGTCACGTGACCCCGCGGGACACTGCGGCCGTCGTAAATATGAGTCAAGGGTCTGAATTTTGATCACGTGACCGGGTGGGGGGGAAATGCTGCAACGGTTGTTAAGTGTGAAAGTGGTCGTAAGTCCCTTTTTTCAGGACCGTTGTAACTTTGAACGGTCACTAAATGAATTGTTGTAAGTTGGGGACTACCTGTAATTTATTTTTTAGATGGGATCTGTCTAGAGAAAAGAAGGACCAGCCAATATCTCAGGGGCTGCCCCAAAGAAGAGGGAGTCAAGCTATTCTCCAAAGCGCCCGAAGGCAGGACAAGAAGCAACGGATGGAAGCTAATCAAGGGGAGAAGCAACCTAGAACTAAGGAGAAATTTTCTGACAGTGAGAACAATTAACCAGTGGAACAGCTTGCCACCAGAGGTTGTGGGTGCTTCATCACTGGAGGTTTTTAAGAGATTCGACAGCCATTTGTCAGAAAGGGCATAGGATCTCCTGCTTGAGCAGGGGGTTGGACTAGAAGACCTCCAAGGTCCCTTCCAGCTTTATTCTGATTGATTGATTAGTCTTCAACTTGCAAAAGTTCGTTTAGTGACTCTTTGAAGTTACAACGGCACTGTAAAAAGTGACTTATGATCGTCAACTTCCCTCCGTCCAGTGCGCTCCCACAGAGAGGGCCTCCTCAGGGTGCCGCCGATCAAAGAATGCCGATTGGTGACCCCCAGGGGGAAAGCGTTCTCTGTGGGCGCGCCAGACCTCTGGAACCGCTTACCGGTTGAGCTCCGGACGGCCCCCGACCTTCGCTCCTTCCGGCGCGATCTCAAAACATTCTTTTTTGAACAAGCTGGCCTGGTCTGACGGGATGGGGTTGGGTTTTTATGGGCATGATGTTTAATGGCTTTTTAATTTTTGTATTCGATTTTTATTGTGTATTGCCCTGTTCACCGCCCTGAGTCCTTCGGGAGAAGGGCGGTATAGAAATCAAATTATTAAATTATTATTAATTAAATTAATTATTAAATTAAATTAAATCTTTCACACTTAGGACCATTGCAACATCCTTGTGGTCAGGTGATCAAAATTCGGACGCTTGGCCACCGGTTCATATTTACACCGGGGTCACGTGATTCCTTTTTTAACCTTCGGAGGAGCAAAGCCAATGGGGGAAGACAGATTCACAATGACTTGACAACTGCAGCGATTCACAAGAAAAGTCGTAAAACGTCTCAAAAAACCCCCCACTTCACAAATGTTTCGCTTAGGAACAGAAAAGTTGGGCTCAATTGCGGTTGAAAGCCGAGGACTTCCCTGTATTATGAACGCTGCCCCTGCCTGTCTTGATAGGAAGCCATGTATAGTATAGAACTAGAACGACAGCTGTGACAATGTTACCTGTATTTAAATAAGGGTGTGCGTCAACGCTGCTAACATCGGATGTTTTTGCTTTGACAACATATGGAGATGCAACCATTTTACTTCTTACGTTTTACTCTTAGAATTAGAGTTAGAATTAGATGATGCTGGGGGGGGGAGAGGAGAAATGTGCATGAGAGTTTAGCTAAACATAACAACACTGAACCTACTGTGAGAACCAAGGGTATTGAAATAAGAGATGATAAGAATTGGCGGGTTGGAGAACTGGAGGGGATGCCTGCATTTCAAACTAATTGGAGAATGTGATTTATGACTGTTAGTCAGAGGAGGGAATTGTGCTTTGATACTGTGTGCTCAGGGAAGGGGAATCCAGATTTTGGCGTTGACTATGCTAGTGCCGATGGTATGCTATTTGAATAAAGATTCTTTAAGGTAAACAATGCCTCGAAGTTCTTTGAAGAGTTCCATCTGTCCGAACCATGACATTGTGTATGTGTGGGTGGGTGGTGGTCTGCCTGGATGCCCAGCATGGTGACATTTTTGTGTGTTTATTTTTTAGAAGAACGAAACAACTGGGTAACTACCATCTTCACCGCTCTGCGCTCCCTCCTGGCAATTTCTCGAGTGAGGACAGCCGTTCCTCCCGAGAAAAGCGGCTATCTAGAATTGAAAGGCTACAAAGCCAAAATCTTCACCCTGCTACAAGGGAACAGCGTGTGGATTTGCAAGAACAATCAGGTGAACCTCTGCAATTTTCTTTTTTTTTTCTTTTTTTCCTGACGGCACAGAATTTGAAGTGACGTTCGGGGTGATGAGGAAAATTATGACTGATCATGTATAAGAGCCTTGGTGGAGCAGTGGGCTAATGCCTTCTTAAGTAACACCAGCTGCCTGCAATTAGTGCAGGTTCGAGTCCCACCAGGCTCAAGGTTGACTCAGCCTTCCATCCTTCCGAGGTAGGTAAAATGAGGACCCAGATTGTTGGGGGCAATAAGCTGACTTTGTAATAATGCCGCTTGGGGGGGGGCGAAAGCCCTAATAATAAGCAGGCATATACATAGAATGAAGGCTATTGCTAAGCACATTGAGTTGTGCTTAGATTGTAAGCCGCCCTGAGTCTTCGGAGAAGGGCGGGATATAAATGGGATTAAAATAAATAAATAAATAGAAAATATTTGCAAAAATGACACTGGGGTAACAGAATGTTGAAATGTGGATCCTTCAGCCCGTGGTTTTGAGCAAATGATTATAGCCATAGAGTGATACGACAAGTGCTTGGGAACATATCCTAGGTAGATGGAACTGATGGACTATTTGTGTGTGTGTGTGTGTGTGTGTGTGTGTATACATAGGTTCATGCATAAATGTACAGTACGTACAATATATAAGTACATCCACCCACCCATAGACACCACAATATATATCTCGGATTGGCACAAAGGTTAGTTTTCAAAACGGTTAACCTGTATGGGGAGGTCTTCTCCTTAGATCAAAGGGATGTGAGAAAAAAGACACACAAGAGTTTTCTTTCTTGATTTCTCTCTCTCTCTCTCTCTCTCTCTCTATATATATATATATATATATATATATATATATATATATATATACATATATAGCGTAGCCTTGCAGTTTGACCTCAGGTGTGTTGAACAGTGTTGTGTTTTTGTGTTCTTTGGGTCTTTTTTCGTGTTGGTTGGTATTTGCCACCCAAAAATTGCAAGTTGGATTGCCTTGTAAAAGGAAGGAAGGAAGGAAGGGAGGGAGGAAGGAATGAATCTAGATATATGAGAGGAAGGGAGGGAGGGAGGGAGGGAGGGAGGAAGGAAGGAAGGAATCTAGTTATATGAAAAGGAAGGAAGGAAGGAGGAAGGAAGGAATCAGAAAGAAATGAATCTAGCTATAAGGAAGAAAGGAAGGGAGGAAAGAAGGAAGGAAGGAAGGAAGGAAGGAAGGGAGGGAGGGAGGGAGGGAGGGAGGGAGGGGCAAGAAGAAAAGGGCATGACATGGCATTCTGCACTTGATGATCTAAGAGAAGCCAGCAACATTGATGCCATCTTCAAGATAGGCCCGCTACGTGCAATTGAGGCACACAACGGGAAGAGGCACGACTACTAGAAGAAAAATGACAAAGCTTAATCAATTACAGAGAATTGGAAGTACTATTCAGGTGAATTCAGACCTAATTGCCTGCAATTTTTCAAAAATGGGATGATTCAGAGAAGAAAGACTTTTGATGGAGAGGCATAAACTCAATAAGGCCTGAAGAAGCTGCTTTGGTGACGCACATGGCAGTGAGACAAATACATTCATTTTGTGAAGAGCGGAGAACAAGGCTGCTGCTGATGAACCGGGGACTGTAGAGTGGACGGATCCACGCAGGACATGTCTTCATCAAGTGCGGAAGAGACGTTCGCCAATTTAGGTAGCTCTTTTCGTCTCCAGCCTAGTTGATTAGCTGACCTTGGATGATCTCAGGAAGTTGAAGGAAGGCCGGGCCTGTTTAGAACTTGGAAAAAACATCACACAGGAAGCCAACCGCTGTCTGCTGGACTCAGTGGTGGGATTCAGCTGGTTCTCACCCATTTGGCAGAACCGGTAGCTAAATTTTGCTGAGTTCGGAGAACCGGCTGAATGCACACTGCTTCTGGAAGTCCAGTCTAGGCCTTCCTGCTCTGCCTACTCCTCCTCCTCCTCCTCCTCCTCCTCCTCCTCACAAATCCAATTCCCTTCTAGCACTGATGATGTTACCTAGTTAGGGTTGTGAAACGTCTGCAAGAAAACAAGCAAGTTCAGAGAACACAAAGGACCCCATAGTCCTTTCCTCCTCCTCCTCCTCCTCCTCCTCCTCCTCCTCCTCCTCCTCCTCTTCCCCCCCACAATTCCCATTCCCTTCTAGCACTGAAGATGTTTCCTAGTTGGGTCATGAAACATCTGCAAGAAAACCACCAAGCTCAGAGAGCACCAAGGACCCCACAGCTCAGCCCTGAGCTACAAATGCTCTCCTTCATTGATAGCAACTGGGGTTGTTGTAAATAACCAAGGTTAAATGCCCAGTGCAACTATTGTCTTGGGGCTTGTCAGAAGGGCAAGGCTGGATGGAAGGATTGCTTTCATGGACTTGTGATTCTATTATCTTTCCTTTATTGCTGGCTGTTAAGCAAATGTCAGTCACTGATATTGACTCTTCAGACATCTGAATATAAATGAGCTGAGCCGGGAGGGACATAATATGATCACAATTGCTGGAGTCTATTGGCTAGCCACGTGTGAAATTCTGAATAAGCCCTGCTTAATTATTACAGTGTTTAGCCGCTTGGAAAGCCAAGCAGAGCTAGGCAGAAAAATACTCTCCTTGTGCAAAAAATAAAAAATAAAAAAATAAAAAAATGATTGTGGCTAAACTGTTATTTTTCCCCCCCTGCTGTGGGCTACCCAGTTTGTCCATTGTAAAGTCTTCTGCCTCTTCAGTAATGAGAAATTATTTGGGATGTTCAGAAAAATGGTTTAATCTGCATCCTTGTAGAGCCTTGGTGGAGCAGTGGGCTAATGCCTCCTTAAGTAATACCAGCTGCCTGCAATTAGTGCAGGTTCGAGTCCCACCAGGCTCAAGGTTGACTCAGCCTTCCATCCTTCCGAGGTAGGTAAAATGAGGACCCAGATTGTTGGGGGCAATAAGCTGACTTTGTAATAATGCTGCTTGGGGGGGGGGCGAAAGCCCTAATAAGCAGGCATATACATAGAATGAAGGCTACTGCTAAGCACATTTGATTTGTGCTTAGATTGTAAGCCGCCCTGAGTCTTCGGAGAAGGGCGGGATATAAATGGGATTAAAATATAAAATATAAATCTGCCTCTTGTTCTGTGGAGTCGCCTCGTGCTTATTAATCTCTGCCATTAGGTTCCTGTTGAAGCAGTGGGCGCTTCATTTTAAAATCCCTGGCAAATGCACAATGTTCTCTTGAAATAAAGTTAATTACAGCAGCTACGTGCCAAAGTAAGTATTTTCAACCCTGCCCATCATAGATATTATTATTATTATTATATCTCTTATCAGCCTGGACATTATCTTCACCTGAAAACATACTGCTGGATACACAATTTAGGAGAGCAATATTTCTATATGTGAGCTAGACTAAATAAAAAAAGCAGATTTTTTTTACCTTATTCCTGTGATAGATCTTGGTTGCTGCCACAGAGTGTCACTGCAGACCATAGTCTAGAAGTGGTGAAAAGTAAGCGTGTATCTCTGAAATGAAATGAAATGAACCTTTATTGTCAAAGTACAACTATGTGTACATTGAGATTAGCTGAGCCTCCCTTTGTGCTCCCACCCGCCAACACACAGTGACAACAAACCCTGCATCTTACTACACTATGTGAACCAACTACACCACACACCGGCCTCCCAAGTCAATTGTATTTATCTGTGTATCTGTGCAGTCTATAATAAGAACTGTTTGAATTTTAAAACCAGTATTTGGACTACTCGGGAAGTAAAAGACTGTCGATTTTAGTCTGAACTCAGCCAGTAGACAAAATCAGACACCCTTATTCCATGAATAAAAAACAAAACAAAAGGAAGTTCTAACACCGTTGGCTAGACTGGGAAATTGAAAAGACACCCTAGAACACCTGTTTAACTGTATCTATTAACATATACTTCACATAATGTCCATATAGGCAAATCACCTATGGGAGGCAGATTAGATTCATATTCATTGAGCAGTTTCTAAACTAGACAACCTTTGATTTGTGGCCAACCAGATACATTCTAGAGCATTATTCAGCTAAAAGATAGACAGATAGATTTAGATAGATAGATAGATAGATAGATAGATAGATAGATAGATAGATAGATAGATAGATAATATATAGATAGATGGATAGATATAGATAGATACATGATAGATAATAGATACATGATAGATAGATTGATAGATAGATATAGATAGATAGATGATAGATAGTTAATAGATACATGATAGATAGATAGATGATTGATAGATAAACATAGATAGATGATAGATAGAAAGATAGATAATAAGCACACATTTAATTAATTTGTTCAAGTATAGCTGTTGTTTCTGTTTAACTGTATCTATTAACATATACTTCACATAATGTCCATATAGGCAAATCACCTATGGGAGGCAGATTAGATTCATAATCACTGAACAGTTTCTAAACTAGACAACCTTTGATTTGTGGCCAACCAGATACATTCTAGAGCATTATTCAGCTAAGGGAAAGAAAAAAGAAATACGAACGTGGATGAGGGCTAGTGACAGATGGGATTTTCCCCCCCAAAAAATTGCAAGTGGAAGCAAAATCCTAAAAATGCACACGCAACCTGAATAAACCTGACTGCAAATTTTTATTGCTTGATGTTCTTGATCCTCTAGTATTATTTCTTCTTCTTCTTCTTCTTCTTCTTCTTCTTCTTATTATTATTATTATTATTATTATTATTATTATTATTATTATCATCATCATCATCATCATCATCATCATCATCATAATCACAGTCAGCCAGATATTCAGACTGGATTTGGCATTTTTGTCTACCTATCGAGTCCTTCCCAAGGACCTGGGATAGGCAGATGTGGATGTTTGATGGTATTACACATCTCGTCGCAGGATGGAAGCAGTTCCTAGTAAAGCCGCCTTTTGCAATTGACTAATGGCGAATTTGTCAATGCCAATGGTGTTCAAGTGGTGCTCCAGTTGTTTTGGGATTGCACCCAAGGCGCCTATTACTATTGGCGCTACCCTTGCTTGCCTTTGCCACAGTCGTTCTATTTCCATTTGTGGGTCTTTGTATTTTGTTATCTTCTCCAGTTCTTTCTCATCTACTCTGCTGTCTCCAGGCACTGCCACGTCCACTATCCAGACTTTTTTGTCTTTCTTATCGACAATTGTTAAGTCCGGGGTGTTATGTTGCAGGTGCTTGTCTGTTGTTGTTGTTGCTGTTGTTGTTGTTTTGCTGTTATGATGATGATGATGATGATGATTATACACACACACACAAAGAAACAAACTCTGATGTCAAACTCATAGAAAAATCTAGGGAAATACATTGTGTGAAATCTGCTGGATAGGACATTAAAATTATAATTCATAGAACGACTGGGCTAAGCGGTCAACACGAGCAATAAAGGAACTTTAACATGGCTCTCTATTCTGCAGAGACCTACCCTAGGCAATTCTGCTTTCAAAATACATTTCACCTGATTTATTTATTTATTTTAAACAAGATTCTAATGTGCTTTTCTTCTCTCCTTCAGGATTTTAAATCTGGCTACGGCATTACCATCATACCTCTGAACGTGGCTAACGTGAGGCAGATCGATCGGGCCGCAAAACAATCTTTCGAAATAATTACACCTTACCGGAGCTTTAGGTAAGACCAGTCAATGTTTGCTTTTAAAACTGTCGGGCAGGATTTTCAGAGTATAGCTGAAATAAATACTTACACGAAACAGAGATAGCCCTTGACTTAATGACAGCTGATTTAATAACCGTTCAAACTTACAATGCCGCTGAAAAACTGACTTAGGACTATTTTTCACGCTTACCAACGTTGCGGCGTCCCCGTGGTCATGTGATCCAAATTCGGACGCTTGGCAACTGACTTGTATTTATGACAGTTGCGGTATCCCGGGGTGTGTGTGTGTGTGTGTGTGCTTGTGTGTGTGTGTGACGCGATCCCCTTTTACGACCTTCTGACAAGCAGAGTCAATGGGGGGGGGGAAAGCCAGATTCGCTCAACAACCGTGCCACTAACAGTGATCCACTTAACAACGGTGGCAAGAAAGCTCGTGAAATGGGGCAAAACCCACTTAACAAAGTCTCGCTTTGCTGCAAATTTTGTCCTCCGTTGTGGCTATTTCAGTATTACAAAGAAACACTGGAGTGAACAGTTGGGTTGCAAATTGGTTTAAAAAAATTTCCCGCTCCTTTTTTTTTTTCTTACGTCATTTTTTTTTACATAATGTTTCTTTCCCCCCAAACGAAAATAATGTGATGTACTTAGTAAGGTGGGTAACTTGAAACGGCTGAGTAAATACAAATGTACTTTTCAAGTGGACAGTTATTTGAAGTTACAACTCCCAAAACATCTTAGGGAGATATTTACGAGAGCGAGATTCGAACAGCTTGATACAATGGTCAGATATGGGAGATTTCATGCTATACCGTACAATGAGCGTCTCTGCATTTGCGGAGCGGCAGAGGTAGAGGACCTGGCTCACATCCTATTTGACTGTTGTCTGTATAAGAGGGTGAGAGACAGGTATCTTGGTCTATATACCAAACGAATGACCCATTGGGATCCCCATATCAAAATAACTTACCTTATGTCCGGCCAGAACATGAAAATAACATCCAACGTAGCACAGTATTTAAACAAAATGATCCGGTTAAGATCTGCATATGTGGGACTGATTGGGGTAGATTGTAAGGGCGACTCCGAAATATAATGTTATCATATTTTATCTATATCTTAAATTTGTATTTTATTACTATTTCAACTTAAATTGTATTTTAATTCCATTTTAAATTGTATTTTATCAAATTCCATTTCAGATTGCTTTTATCAAGTTTCGGTGATGGTTTGTTGCTGGAACTTTGTACTTTGATATGGCCCAAGGGCTAATCAATAAAGTTGTTGTTGTTGTGATGTACAGTATACAGATCGCTAAAAGTAATTTGCGCATATAGACCACCAAAAGTAACTGGTGCCAATGTGAAACAAAAACTCCTTCCTCGCATTGGACGTAGCTTTTCACATAGTCACAATACAGGTTGTCCTCGACTTAACGATGATTCATTTAGTGACCACTCTGAACTGCAGCAGCACTGGAAAACAAAACCACTTATGATCGTTTTCACACTTACAACCCGTTGCAGGATCCCCGTGCTCAGGTGATGAAAATTCAGACGCAGGGCAACTGACTCGTATTTATGACGGCCGCAGTGTCCCGGGGTCACGTGATCCCCTTTTGGGACCTTCTGACAAGCAAATGGCTAAGCACATTTGATTTGTGCTTGCTTAGATTGTAAGCCTGCCTGAGTCTTGGGAGAAGGGCGGGATATAAATGGGATTAAAATAAATAAAAATTAAAAAAAAAATCAATGGGGGGGGGGAAAGCTGGATTCATTTAACAACTGTGTCAGTAACTTAAGAAGTGCAGGGATTACACTTAACAATGGGGGCAAGAAAACAACGGTGTGTGTCATGTATGTGTTCACTTTGACAGCGGGCAACTAAATTTCATTTTTGATGTGTGTCATTGTGCCCACAGCAAAAAAAATGACAATAAAGGTTATCTTATCTTAAAAGGTTATAAAATGGGGCAAATTCATTTAACAACTGCTTGCTTAGCAATGGAAACTTGGGCTCGGTTGTGGTCATAAGTTTAAAGGACAATCTTGTGCTAAAAAATACTATAAATGAAAAAGAAACCAGTTAAGACAGGGGTAGGCAACCTTGGTTCTTTTATGACTCGTGGACTTCAACTCCCAGAATTCCTGAGCCAGCCATGCTGAGGGAAAAGGGAGAGGTTTCCAAGCTGAGCCAGGCTGGCTCAGGAATTCTGGGAGTTGAAGTCCATGAGTCATAAAAGAGACAAGGGTTGCCTACCCCTGGCCTAGGCCTAGGCCACTTTATGACTCGTGGACTTCAACTCCCAGAATTCCTGAGCCAGCCACGCTGAGGGAAAAGGGAGAGGTTTCCAAGCTGAGCCATGCCGGCTCAGGGATTCTGGGAGTTGAAGTCCACGAGTCATAAAAGAGCCAAGGTTGCTTTATGACTCATGGACTTCAACTCCCAGAATTCCTGAGCCAGCCATGCTGAGGGAAAAGGGAGAGGTTTCCAAGCTGAGCCAGGCTGGCTCAGGAATTCTGGGAGTTGAAGTCCAGGAGTCATAAAAGAGCCAAGGTTGCCGCCTCCTGGCCTAGGCTGCTTTATGACTTGTGGACTTCAACTCCCAGAATTCCTGAGCCAGCCATGCTGAGGGAAAAGGGAGAGGTTTCCAAGCTGAGCCATGCTGGCTCAGGAATTCTGGGAGTTGAAGTCCAGGAGTCATAAAAGAGCCAAGGTTGCCGCCTCCTGGCCTAGGCTGCTTTATGACTCCTGGACTTCAACTCCCAGAATTCCTGAGCCAGCCATGCTGAGGGAAAAGGGAGAGGTTTCCAAGCTGAGCCATGCTGGCTCAAGAATTCTGGGAGTTGAAGTCCACAAGTCATAAAAGAGCCAAGGGTTGCCTACCCCTGGCCTAGGCCTAGGCCGCTTTATGACTTGTGGACTTCAACTCCCAGAATTCCTGAGCCAGCCACGCTGAGGGAAAAGGGAGAGGTTTCCAAGCTGAGCCATGCTGGCTCAGGAATTCTGGGAGTTGAAGTCCACAAGTCATAAAAGAGCCGAGGTTGCCTGCCCCTGGGTTAGGAGGAAAGGTTTTTTTCCCCCCTACATCCGGATTCTTCATAAATTGGCAAAGTCAATTTAGTGCAGCCAGTTGCCAAAAGTTGTTGCTGATTTGAAAGCACATCATCATCAATAATACATAAACAAATAAAAATCAGGCTGGTTTTGAGTGGGGGAGAAACCTATCAAATGTCCCCAAAGGTGCTTTTTCAAAAGGCAAGTGGACTTTGTCTTTCCTTGAAGACATTTTGCTTCTCATTCGAACAGCTTCTTGTCAACATCCAGCTCAAGAATCCAAATAAAGCTCCAGGTTCATTCCGTTTCCGAAAATCTTACTGTTTATTGAATACACAGCATGGAAATGTCGAATCAAAACTAACTCTAAGGTCCCCGGATACCAGTTCATAGAATTAAACAATAATTTCTCCAGCCAACCCCCCCCCCCCACTCTCTCACATAGTTCATGTAAACAATTTCATTTTGTTATGGGAACCGTCTGCTTTCTCTCCACACCTGCTGCAGTGTCCTTGAAAAGGTTTCAGGCTCTGGTGATCTTCAGCGGATTCGTAGAGGTTTCGTTTCTCCATCTTAACCAATTCTAAAGCAACACCTCCCCCACCTCCTTAACCTAGTGGCAAGTTGAAACAAAGAGGCACATAGCTGCCAAAGTTTCATTCTTGACACTTCTTCAGTCAGAACTAAAGAAGCTCCTTGGATGAGAAGCAAAAACCTCTTCAAGGAAAAAAACAACAACAAAGTCCAGTTGCCTTTTGAACAAGCACCTTTGGGCCAACCATGACCTGGATGAGTGAGAATCTCCATAGACAAGCCTGTTGAATGAAAAGTCATTAGTTCTTCTGTTGTCACACTCTTCATGAAACTGATTTTATTTATTTATTGCTTTCAAATCAGTCTTGACTCCTGGTGATTTTTTAGATAGTTGCTGCCTTCTTCCCAGGGCTGAGAGAAGAACTGACCTAAGATTGCCCAACTGGCTTTGTGTCTAACGCAGGATTAGAACTATAAACTGGTGCCTTGGCCACGAGACAAGGGCTCTCCAAACTTGACAAATTTAAGACTTGTGGACTTCAGCTCCCAGAATTTCTCAGCCAGTCATGGTGTCTGAGGAATTCTGGGAGTTGAAGACCACATGTTGGCTGAGGAATTCTGGCAGTTGAATTTGCATCCTGGCTGAGGAATTCTGGGAGCTGAGGTCCACATTCTATCTAAGGAATTCTGGGAGTTGAAGTCCACATTCTGGCGGATGAATTCTGGGAGTTGTAGTCCATATGCTGGCTGGGGAATTCTGAGGGTTGAATTCTCATGCTGGCTGAGGAATTCTGGGAGTTGAAGTCCACATTCTATCTGAGGAATTCTGGGAGTGGAAGTCCACAGGTTGGCTGAGGAATTCTGGGAGTTGAAGTCCATAAGTCTTAAAAGTTGCCAAGTTCGGAGACCCCCTACGCTAGATCCAAACTGGCTCTAAATTGATGCATTTCAGCTTTACCGCCGAATCTGAGAAAGACAAGCAGGATTGGATAGAAGCCCTCCAGCAGTCCATTGCAGAAACTCTCTCTGACTATGAAGTAGCCGAGAAGATCTGGTTCAATGAATCAAACCGAACTTGTGCGGATTGTAAAGCTCCTGATCCTGACTGGGCATCCATCAATCTCTGCGTCATCATTTGCAAGAAGTGTGCAGGTAATTAAGCAGCTCTCGGGATCCTCCGGAGCTAGTTTGGCAACTTTAAAAATTAATGGTATGCCTAAAACTATGGGCTTCAGCATCATGTTTTGTGATTTCAAGTTGTACATGCTATCTATGTTCATCGTCACCGAAATAATGGTAGCGCTGCACCCATAAAGAGACTATTTGTAGCTCAGGGGTGAACTGTGGGGTCCTTGGTGCTCTCTGAGCTGGGTGGTTTTCTTGCAGACGTTTCATGACCCCAACTAGGTCACATCATCAATCCTGGAAATATACCAATAGCCACTTGTACAGAAACGGAAAGCAAGCCCCACTTCCTTCTAGCACTGATGATGTAACCTAGTTGGGTCATGAAACGTTTGGAAGAAAACCACCAAGATCTGAGAGCCCACACTATCAAAATCTGAGGACCACAATATTGAAAGATGTTCGTTGTTACCAACTCTTTTGTAGGCTCATCTCAAAGTATTATTCTTGAACTTGAAAGAAGGATGGCAGGTTTTTTTTTTTCTATTCGGGACTGCATTTTTTTTAAAAGAAATGGGTTGGGAGCTTCCTTCCTTCCTTCCTTCCTTCCTTCCTTCCTTCCTTCCTTCCTTCCTTCCTTCCTCCCTCCCTCCCTCCCTCCCTCCCTCCCCCCCTTCATTTCTTCCTTCCTTTTTTTCTTTCCGCAACCAGCAGTCTGCATAAAGATTTGTGCAAACAACCAGGAGAGAAACACATGGTCCTCCTGTATACAGTTTTCTTTCTTTCTTTCTTTCTTTCTTTCTTTCTTTCTTTCTTTCTTTCTTTCTTTCTTTCTTTCTTTCTTTCTTTTTCTTCTCTCCTCTCCTTTCTTTCTTTCTTTCTTTCTTTCTTTCTTTCTTTCTTTCTTTCTTTCTTTCTTTCTTTCTCCCTCCTTCTTTCTTTCTTTCTTTCTTTCTTTCTTTCTTTCTTTCTTTCTTTCTTTCTTTCTTTCTTCCCTTTCTTTTTCTTTCTTTTTCTTCCTTCCTCTTCTTTCTTTCTCTTTCTTTTTCCCCTTTTTCTTTCTTTTTCTTCCTCCTCTTCTATTCTTTCTTTCTTTCTTTCTTTCTTTCTTTCTTTCTTTCTTTCTTTCTTTCTTTCTTTCTTTCTTTCTTTCTTTCTTTCTTTCTTTCTTTCTTTCTTTCCCTCCCCTTCTCTTCTCTTCCCTTCCCTTCCCTCCCTGTCCAATTCTCCCTCTGCTTCCTGGTTTTTCTTCATAACCTTAGTTTCTCCAGGAAGAAAAGCCTCATTCTTCCTCCTGGGAAATTGATTATTTACTGAGAGCTTTGACAATGAATCTCAGGACTGCATGAAGTTAAGTCAAAGGCTGTAAGTGGCCCACCTCCGCTACCGAGTTTACATGACTTAAGCTTGGCTGTCTGAAAGCCTCTTTCTCTAATTACGATGAAGCTCTGCAGGAGAGGCCCTCTTGATTCACAGCCACATGGGTTGAGACAGACAGCAACACTTGTTCCAGTTGTGTTGTCTGATTGTCAGAGTTCACACATGCTCACTGGTACGTGAAGGCACTTTCATCAATGCTTCTCTGTGATAGAAACTCCATCAACCTTTTTCTGTTTCAAGCTTATTTCAGGGCTGCTTGGGTTTCCTTGCCTTCAAGTTCCTCTCCTCTTTTACTAACCTTCAAGCAAGTTTTATTTTTCTGCTTTTCACAGGACAGCACAGATCGTTAGGACCCAGAGATTCAAAGGTGCGGAGTCTCAAAATGGATGCCAGCGTTTGGACCAATGAACTCATCGAGGTAGGAAAAGAGACCATGGACAAAGAAGAACAGGAGAAGTCAATTTGACTTGGGAATTCACGACATTTTATTGCCTATTTTACAACAACTAGTGGTCCTAGCAGATGATCACAGATGATCACTTAAACATGAGCCAGCCGCGTGCTGCAGCTGCCAAAAAAGCCAATACAATCCTAGGCTGGATCAACAGAGGGATAGAATCAAGATCACGTGAAGTGTTAGTACTGCTTTATAATGCTGTGGGAAGAATCCAGAGAAAGGAATATTTTGGGAAATATTAATAAGGCAGAATATTACATTTCCCCAAAGGATCTTAAAGGCAGAAACCAATCCCCCCTCCCCCCAAGTCTCTGTGTCCCAGACAGAAACCAGGTCTGCAAAAACGCAGATGTGATAATCTTGTCAGAAAGATTGGAGTCAGGAAACTGGGATTAGAATGGAAGATCCCTAGAATCAACAATCCCTCACACTAAAAAATCCAACGATCATCAGCCATCAGCCCCAGGGAAGCAGGATATGACCTTTGGGACATAATAGGATTAACCCACCACCATCAGAATACCAGAAAGGCACACTCAGACTCAGGTCAAAGTTCACGCCACAGGAACAACTCCAAACAAAAGCCCAAGAAGGTATAAAAACCCACCACTCCCTATTACGTGTGGTCAGTGTTTTTTTTTTTCCAAAGCCATCTTTCTATCTGGCTCTCCTCTTCAATAAACTACACCCTTCTTTCTAAAGCAGTCTCCATTTTGATTGTTCCCAGCTTGGACTGGAGCCTGATGAAGATTTTTCTTTCCACAATGCCTTGGTAAGGCCACACTTGGAATATTGCATCCAGTTTTGATTACCATGGTAATCAAAACTCTAGAAAGAGTGCAGAGATTAGACATTTTCCAAAGGGAAAACATCCAAATAAGCAGTAAGCATCAGCAGAAATAAGAAATCGTTAACCATAATCAAATCACTTTTATTTTTTTCTTCTTCCTGCCAACCATTCTTAAGTTTCATAAATAAAATTCTAAGTCCTTTTTTTTTGGTCTAATATCTTTGCCTCACCTTTTGAAATTCTTATCACCGTTTGAGTCCACTTGTAAATTCTATAAAGCATCTCCAGCAAATCTCTTATGTCTCAACTTAAAAGGGTGGTCCACATTGTTGTTATGATACATTATTTGCACATCATTTTCCATTTTTTAAATGATCGTCCAATTGTATCTGTAAATCCGACATTTCCGTCTTGTTCTTTTAAATTGTAATTTGAAAATCCGCCTTAGAATCCATCTCAATTTCCCCCAGAAGTCTCTGTTCATCTTCAATAGTAACTTTTCAGTTCCAATAAAGAACGCAAAAGTTCGAGCACTTCACAGATCAAAAACCTTTCCTTTAAAGTAGCCATCTTGTACTCTAGTAATCAACCTTCAAAGTCTCGTTTTACAATTGATGTGTAAACAAGGCAGATTTTTTTTCCCCCACACGAGGCTCTTTCTAATTAACTTCAAAGCTTCTCTTTAGGTCAATTTCACAAAGCCTTAGCATTTACAAAGCTTTGCAGAAACAACTCTGAAATCACCTCTTTGCTGCATATTGCAAGAAATTATAAAAGAAAGAAAGAAAGAAAGAAAGAAAGAAAGAAAGAAAGAAAGAAAGAAAGAAAGAAAGAAAGAAAGAAAGAAAGAAAGATCTTACAAAGCAGGAAATATGGGATTGCCTTTCTTTTGAAACGGATTGAAGAGAATTCCCACCCAGCACCCAGACTAGTGGTTCTGAAGATTTTTCAGTCTTTCATAAATATTTTATTAATTTTCTATTTTTACCGACAAGTGCTTAATAGACAACGTGTTGAATGGGTCCATTAGTAATTCAGTGGTACATGTAAACTTCTTCAAACTAAATCCAATATTACACCCTCCTCCGATACCTCCTCTCTTCTTCCAGTGATAAACATTTTTCCACATTAAGCAAAGAGGATTCTTATTGTTATTCAATGAGTAATGAGGAAAGTAAAAACTTCAAAGTGATTCAAAAGATGAGGCTCCCTCTCACAGTTGCTACTATTGAGCAAGGTACCTCCTAAACTATACCTGTGCATTTGGTTTTTCTTGCCTAAATGAAGATCCTTACTTTTTTTCACCATTGAATTTCGTTTTGTTAGATAGCGCCCAGTGTTCGAGTCTGTCCAGATCCTTCTGTATCTTAAGCCTGCCTTCTGGAGGGTTGGCTATTCCAACTTGGTGTCGTCTGCAAATTTGATGAGTTCCCCATTCTTTTCCAGCTTTTTATTGTGATAGGTAATGAAAGGGCCAACAGTTTTTGGGAAGGAAATCTTCAACCGGATGAAAAGTTACAAGTAGATGCCCCGGCTGACAGGAGGCTAACTTTTATTACCCAAAAATATAAAGAAGGAAAATTCCGAAAAATGACGCTGTTGTCTAAAACCAAGGAGGAGTTAAATAAGGTAATGCTGAGGATGGGAATAATTTGGGGTCATAAATTCTGGGTTTGATTATGGTCTTCTTTGGATGACAAACTGTCAGAGCATGTACAGTCTTATTGTGCTGAGGTAACCCAGGAGTAAATACAATACACAGTGGTTTGTAATTAAATGTGGGTTAAGGTAAAGGTAAAGGTTCCCCCGCACATGTATGCTAGTCGTTTCCGACTCTAGGGGCCGGTGCTCATCTCTGTTTCAAAGCTGAAGAGCCAGCGCTTGTCCAAGGACGTCTCCGTGGTCATGTGGCCGGCATGACTAGACGCCAAAGGCGCACGGAACGCTGTTACCTTCCCACCGGAGTGGTCCCTATTCTTCTACTTGCATTTTTACGTGCTTTCGAACTGCTAGGTTGGCAGAAGCTGGGACGAGGAACAGGCGCTCACTCTGCTACGCGGCACTCGGGATTCGACCCGCCAAACTGCCGACCTTCTGATCGACAGGCTCAGCATCCTAACCCACTGAGCCACCGTGTCCCTTTTAAATGTGGTTTATATTACACTATATCTACAAATATACACTAGAAATAAAATACATACACGTGGTGAAACAGCAAACTCTTAACACACAGCAGTTACAGCAGTCAAACAGATGAGAGAGAAAAAATTCCAGGAAAAAAACTTCCCTTTTATACTCATCCTCTTAAAGTCCCTGCTTACTCTTAAAGGGACAGACACAGACCCTGCTAAGTCATTCCTATCATTGCATCATCCACATTGCACCATCCACATTACATTACATCTTTACATAAGCTGTTGAGCTATTAAATTATTATCCTGACACAAACAACAATGCCAGGGGACAGATGCAATCATATTGGGAAGCCAAAAACCCAACGTATCCCTCTCCGCAACCTTCTCTGCTTGATCAAGGACCCTGTAAAATCTGAACCATTGTCCAGATCTACACACCTTATGCACACAGAGGTCCGGGGTTAGGCGACTGAGAGCACCTTGGTGACAAGAACTCTTTTTTGTATGCTCACTTTTGTCTTTGTGAGTTACCCCCCCCCCATTCAATTAAGAAACATCAATCTCTTCTACTTTGGCCTTCTGCATATAGCTCATACTGTCAAGGATGAAACTTTGGCAGCTATGTGGTTTCAACTTGCCATTAGAGTAAAGGGGGTGGGTGGGAGGTGTTGCTTTAGAATGGGTTAGATGGAAAGAAATGAAACCTCCACGATTCCGCTGAGATTTGTGAAAGCCTGACCGCTTTCCAAGGACACTGCAGAAGGTGTGGAGAGGAAGCAGACGGTTCCCGTTACAAAGTGAAATTGTTTACATGGACTACGTGAGAGGGTGTGGGGGCGGGGTTGGCTGGAGAAATTATTGTTTAATTCTATGAACTGGTGTCTGGGAACCTCAGGGTTAGTTTTGCTTTGACATTTCCATGCCGTGTATTCAATTAAAAGTAAGATTTTCGGAAACGGAATGGACCTCGGCATTAATTTGGATCTCCGAGCTGGATGTTGACCCATACTTTTCATTTTTACGATCAGGCGCTCTGTGCTGCAGTCATTAAGCTGGATGTATTAGAGACCATGATGTTGCTGTTTAGTGGAGCAGACGTGATGTGCGCAACTGGAGACCCCGTGTTCAGCACCCCATATTTGTTAGCCAAAAAATCTGGGCAGAGATTGCAAATGGAATTCCTCCACCACAATAAGTTTTCAGGTATGGTGGATCTTCTATAGCTTGAATAGGGGCTGTGTTTGTGTATAGTTCAGCGAACACCCATTTCAGGTTAGCAGAGGCCCACAAATAAGAGAGCAAGCATTTATTATTTATGTGTTAAGAAAATTTATAGGAGAACCCCAGTCACAGTGAATCTGGGTTGACCTACAAAAGCAAACCTCAATACGAAATCCAATAAGCCCCCATTCCCCTAGTGAAAGCAATCAGATCAACCACTGGATGGGCTGTCCCAAAATGCTTTTTCAACGGGCAACTGGACTTTCTTGTTTTTCTTTGAAGACTTTCACTGCTCATCCGAGTAGCTTCTTCAGCTCTGACTGGATGGTGGGGGAATGGAAGGATTTATACTCTCAAATCCTGAGCTGAAGAAGCTTCTTAGATGAGAAGCGAAACGTCTTCAAAGAAAAACAAGAAAGTCCAGCTGCCTCGTGAAAAAAGCTTTGGGACAACCATGACCTGGATGACTGAGAATCTCCATAGACACTTGATCAGCAGGCCCATTGGCAGAACCAATGTCTTCAGGGCCTTTTGAAAGAGTGTCAAGGTGGAGGCCAATCTTACCTCCACAGGGATGATTTTCCAGAGGGAGGGAGCCACCATGGAGAAGGTCCTTCTTCTAGATGGACCTCCCTAAGATAGGAGATCCATAATATCTCCTGTCTCCCCACTCTTGTGGGCCAGGTATATATGACTGGGGGGAAAAAAACAGTCCTTCGGATAACTTGAGCCCAGGCCATGGAAGGCTTTAAAGGTGACAGCCAGCATCTTGAATTGGATCTACAAGCAAGTCAGCAGCCAATGTAGCTCCTGCAAGAGAGGTGACACACGTGGAAATGGGACACATGAGGGCCACCATATTTTGTACCAGGAACCTCCGAGGTCCCTTCCAACTCGATTATTGTATGTTTTGTGTTCTATTTCCTGAATACTGAAACCATATGCTAAGTAGATCTGACTGTGCATCAACCTAGATGTTCCAGCTTCTGCTCTTCAAAGCAAGTAGTCTCAACAGTTTGAAATTTTACTTCCACAACTAACTGTTCTTCATTACTTTACAGATTTTTCCAACTGTGATGGCCACACCAACAGCATTTCCTCTCCCGATTTGCCCTTACTGTCCTTCCTTTATGATAATTTATACATGGTTTCCTTCAACCCTTCCAAGCTGTTTATTGAGAGAAAAATTAAGGAAGGTATGTAGGTCTTTCTTTCTTATCTATGGCTTGGGTGTCCTGATACTACATTGGTAAGATGCTAGACCTTTTACTGTTTTATTTTAGAACTTTATCAGTAATAAGTATGTATTCCAGGGCTCGAGAATGAGTGTGGGGAAAAAAAAAACCAGAGAGAAAATAATTTCCCCATCAAGTGAAATAAAGTTCTGAAGTGACCGGTTCACGCAAAAAAAAATGAAGAAAGAAAACGAACAGTAGTTTGATTACTAAGCGTTGCAACCTCTTAAAACATTAGGGAGCTAACCACCAGATTGCAAGATCAGAAGTGGGCGGTCAGGTGCGGAGATTCAATCTCATTGGTAGCCTCATATTGCAATGAACAAGGGTCTAGATTCAGTTTCACAGCTACTAAGATTGTCGACCATGCAGGTACAAAAACAGCCAGGGAAATGGTTGGAGCCTGGGAAACGGCCCCCTTGTCAGTCAGTGCTGATTTACCAACAGCTTATCAGGTCCTTAGGAACTGAGGGCTTGGCAGTACAAGGAAACAACAAACAATCACCGGCCATCAACACACCAATCAACCAATAGGAAGCCACCACATAAATACGACTCATAGAACAGCCCAGAGCATATACTCCAGTAGAGAGAAGTTTCCTGAAGATGGGCTCCAGCACGTCCAAAAGTTTGGAAGATTGGATCTTAAAACATTTCTTACTCAGATTAATTTATGAAATTCTCCATGGTTCTAAAAGGCAGAGGACATTGTATATATAGGCAACCTAAGCATAGGTTTAAGGAGTAGAGAGCAAATAGCCTTAGAATTAAATTAAAGGTGTATCTTGTTGTTGTTTTTTAAATTAAATGTATATGCCACTTAATGTCACCTTGCTGGTCAGACACGGCATATTAAATGAATGAATGGATGAATGATTCTCTGGAAAAATATATTTTCCTGAGAATATATGGACTCTTGTCACAGTTCCTTTTTAGAAAAAAAATGCAATGTATTTATTTAGGCATAAGGGGGGGAGATAAAAAGAATATAAAATAATTTTTCACCTCCATGTAATGATCCCCTCACCCTTCCAAAAAAAAACTCCTACCCAATTAGGTTAGATTAAAGAAATAGCAGGATGGGAAATGTTTTGGCCCCTATAAAATAAAAAAAGTGTTTCATTAGAGTTCACGGTGAGAAGCTCTCCCTTTTTTTCGACACCCCAAATGTCGACAGCCCCACCAAATGAAGTAACTGAGCAGCCAATTTTGCACAGTTGCAAAAAGTTTTGAGATATTCAATTCCTTGGGTTACCTTATACTTTAGAAAGGACTCAAAACAGCATGACAGTCCCAGTTTATTGACTATGTAGCAATAGCAATAGCACTTAGACTTATATACCGCTTCATAGTGCTTCACAGCCCTCTCTAAGCGGTTTAGAGAGTCAGCCTGTTGCCCCCAACAATCTGGGTCCTCATTTTACCGACCTCGGAAGGATGGAAGACTGAGTCAACCTTGAGCTGGTCAGGATCGAACTCCTGGCCGTGGGCAGAGTTTGCAATAGCACTTAGACTTACATACCACTTCGTAGTGCTTCACAGCCCTCTCTAAGCGGTTTAGAGAGTCAGCCTGTTGCCCCCAACAATCTGGGTCCTCATTTTACCAACCTCAGAAGGATGGAAGACTGAGTCAACCTTGAGCTGGTCAGGATCGAACTCCTGGCCGTGGGCAGAGTTTGCAATAGCACTTAGACTTACATACCGCTTCATAGTGCTTCACAGCCCTCTCTAAGCGGTTTAGAGAGTCAGCCGCTTGCCCCCAACAATCTGGGTCCTCATTTTACCGACCTCAGAAGGATGGAAGACTGAGTCAACCTTTTTTTTTTATTAAAAAGTTTTACAATACATTTTATTTTTAACAAAACACAACCCCTCCCAACCCCCTCCCCACTCCCCAACCCTCCCCAACCCCTCCCTTCCCTCCCCCCCCTCCCCGACTTCCCAGAGCTAAATACAGGGTATAAAAATACAAACAATCATAATCAACCTTATGCAAACAACAATAAACTATTAAATCTATCGCACTTTAACTCTTATAAAATAACTACAAGCAGTATAAATATCACATCAATACTTATTCAAATGCTAGATGAAACTTTTTAGTCCCATATTTAGAATATAATCAATCCATTTTGTCCATCCATTATATCTCCGTTGCGAATGGCCTTTCAAGTACGCTGAGATCTTTGCCATTTCTGCCAGGTTGGAAATTTTTAAAGTCCATTCTTCTATAGTCGGCAGTTCTTCCTTCTTCCAATATTGCCCTACTAAAAGTCTTGCTGCCTTAATTAAATTCAACATCAACTTAGTAACCACAACAGTAATGTCAATAATAATGCCCAATAAAAACAATTACGGACAAAACGATCTCTAACTTACTTTACCAAATTTTCATCAGTCATTGAAAAACCAATTTTCTGGTCTTCTTTCCACCTGGCCTGTAATTGTCCATACTGAAACCAAGTTTATACAATCTTTTCTTCTCTTAAGATATTAAAAAGGTAAAGGTTCCCCCGCACATGTGTGCTAGTCGTTTCCGACTCTAGGGGCCGGTGCTCATCTCCGTTTCAAAGCTGAAGAGCCAGCGCTTGTCCGAGGACGTCTCTTACCTTCCCACCATAGTGTTACCTTCCCACCATAGTGGTCCCTATTTTTCTACTTGCATTTTTACGTGCTTTCGAACTGCTAGGTTGGCAGAAGCTGGGACGAGTAACAGGCGCTCACTCTGCTACGCGGCACTCGGGATTCGACCCGCCAAACTGCCGACCTTCTGATCGACAAGCTCAGCGTCCTAACCCACTGAGCCACCGCGTCCCTCCTTAAGATATTATACAGCTGCAAATGCCATACATTCCTTTCCAAACTTAAAATTTCCTTATATGTAATCACATCATATTTAACCCCAACACTTTTATTTTCTATTGCATATTTCGATATTGCCCATATAGGTATCTTACAATTTAACTTATGTCTATACTTTTCCCAAACTCGCAACAGAGCATGTCTTAAAATATGTACCTTAAACACATTATCCACCTTCTTATCATACAATAAATATGCATACCAACCAAATAACAAATCATGACCTTCAAAATTTAATAATCTCACTTGTGTTAAATTAATCCAATCACTTATCACTGACAAGGCAGCAGCTTCATAATATAGTTTAAAATTAGGCATTTTAAGACCACTTCTCTCACACATATCCTGCATAATCTTAAATTTAACTCGTGGCCTTTTCCCTACCCAAACAAATTTATTAATACCCTTTTGCCATTCCTCCAAATTTGAATCCTTTTTAAGAATAGGTATCATTTGACATAAAAATAAAAATTTCAGCAAGACATTCATTTTCACTACTGCAATTCTTCCCAATAAAGATAATTGTAGTTTTTTCCAGCTATCCAATTCTTTTGAACTTTTCCCCATAACTTTTCATAATTATTTTCATATAACTTAACATTTGAGAGTGACAAATATATCCCCAAATATTTAACCCTTTTAACAATTTCAAATCCCGTTAGCTCTTCTAAAACAGCCTTTTATGATACTGTCATATTCTTAGACAACATTTTAGTTTTTTGTATGTTAACCTTAAATCCAGAAACTTTCCCATATTGCATTATTATCTCCTCAGTTCTACAACTGAGTCTTCAGGCTCGTCTCATTCATCTCAAAGCAGCACGCGTCATCCTCTGGTCTCTGGCCTCCTCCGATGATACTGAAATTTGATCCACTCCTGTAACTTTC
>NC_138209.1:75237833-75350767 GCF_964194415.1 Vipera berus | reverse complement strand
AGGATCTGAAAATTAAAGAGCCCTTCAGATGCTCCATGCTGGACTTGTAGCCCAACACATTTGGAAAACCCAGTGTTGGACAAGTTATTTTAGTATCTGTCTGTCTGTCTGTCTGTCTGTCTGTCTGTCTGTCTGTCTGTCTGTCTGTCTGTCTGTCTGTCTGTCTGTCTGTCTGTCTGCCTATCATCTGTATATCTATATCATCTATTATCTATCTATCTATCTATCTATCTATCTATCTATCTATCTATCTATCTATCTATCATCTATCATCTATCATCTATCTCTCTATCTCTCTATCTCTCTATCTCTATCATCTGTCTGTCTCTCTAGCTAGCTAGTTATCATCTATCATCTCTTTCTCTCTGTGTCTGTCTGTCTTTCTGTCTGTCTGTCTATCTATCTATCTATCTATCTATCTATCTATCTATCTATCTATCTATCTATCTATCTATCTATCTATCTATCTATCTATCTATCTATCTATCTAAATTTATATGCTGCCCATCTAACTGATAAGTCAAGTCTGGGTAGCTTAAAGGTAAAGGTAAAGGTTCCCCCGCACATGCGTGCTAGTCGTTTCTGACTCTAGGGGCCGGTGCTCATCTCCGTTTCAAAGCCGAGGAGCCAGCGCTTGTCCGAGGACGTCTCCGTGGTCATGTGGCCGGCATGACTAGATGCCAAAGGCGCACGGAACGCTGTTACCTTCCCACCGTAGTGGTCCCTATTTTTCTACTTGCATTTTTTATGTGCTTTCGAACTGCTAGGTTGGCAGAAGCTGGGATGACTAACAGGTGCTCACTCTGCTACGCGGCACTCGGGATTCGACCCGCCAAACTGCCGACCTTCTGATCGTCAAGCTCAGCGTCCTAACCCACTGAGCCACCGTGTCCCTCTGGGTAGCTTACAAATGGTAAATAACTATAAAAACAATTAAAATCAAGAAGAGATATATAAATAGAAGAACAAGGGAACAGATAACACCGGAATAAGAGCTTGTTCCTAACCTGGCAAACACTTCCAGCGAAAAAGAGCCCGCATTGGGGCCCACAAAGCCAACTAGCAAAACCAAGTTTTAAGGCCTTCCTGGAAGGCCAGGAGGATGGAAGGACATCTCACCTCCACTGGTAGACCATCCACAGGGTGGTGGCCACAGCAGAAGAACCTTAACCACACCAGCAGGTGGAGCCCAGAGCAAGCCCCTTCTATATTTATGTGAATCAGAGGCTGTGGGTATTCTCTATTTTTCCCCTACGTTACTAAGTTTGATTCAAAAGGTTTTTTTTAAAATATCCAGAGGGGGGGAGGGAAAGGGAGGGAGAGAGGGAGGGAGAAAGGTAGATGGAGGGAGGAAGAGAGAGGGAGGGAGAGAGGGAGAGGGGGGAAAGAGGGAGGGGGGAAGAGAGGAAGGGAGGAAGAGAGAGGGAGGGAAGGAACAAGAGAGAGAGGGAGGGAGAAAGGTAGATGGAGGAAGGAAGAGAGAGGGAGGGAGAGAGGGAGAGGGGGGAAAGAGGGAGGGGGGAAGAGAGGAAGGGAGGAAGAGAGAGGGAGGGAAGGAACAAGAGAGAGAAGGAGGGAGGAAGAGAGAGAGGGAAAGAGGGAGGGAGAACGAGAAGGAGGGGGAGAGAGATGGAGGGAGGGAAGGAGGGAGAGAGGGAGGGAGGAAGAGAGACGGAGGGAGGAAGAGAGAGGGAGTGAGAGAGAATAAATTCCATTTACAATCTTCACTTATATGGAACTAAAATGAAGTATAATATGTATGATTCATTGTTCCCTATCTGTTGAAGGTTTTATTTCTTGGATTTTTGTTTTTTAATGGGGTGTGTGTGTGTGTGTGTAGAAATCCATTTATCTATATATAATCTTTTTGAATTTTTGTCATGCTCCTAGTGTGCTCCGTCTCACGCTGACAGCAGACAAGAGTGTGTGAGTCTCCCCAAGTTCAAAATGCTTCTCCTGGAGAGAAATGACTTCTACAGGTAGAAGTCAATCCTTTAAGCAGCGATTGTGACATGGTGTCAGTCAGGGCTGGGAAATGCCGCTCGGAGTTCAACGCTCCGCTCCTCTCTTGAAATGTTTCTGCTACTTCCCTCTGCTCTGTCCCCTGCCAGCTTCCTCTTTCTTTCTTTCTTTCTTTCTTTCTTTCTTTCTTTCTTTCTTTCTTTCTTTCTTTCTTTCTTTCTTTCTTTCTTTCTTCTCTTCCTTCCTTCCTTCCTTCCTTCCTTCCTTCCTTCCTTCCTTCCTTCCTTCCTTCCTTCCTTCCTTCCTTCCTTCTTTCTTTCTTTCTTTCTTTCTTTCTTTCTTTCTTTCTTTCTTTCTTTCTTTCTTTCTTTCTTTCTTTCTTTCTTCTTTTCTTTAGTCTTCCACTGCTGCTTACAGAGCTTTGTCAGGTTATTTTTAAACCAGTGTTAAATCTTTCCACCCTCCCTCTCCCTTTATTCCTCCTCCCCTCTCTCTTTTCCTTCCTCCCTTCCTCCCTCTGTCCCTCTCTCTTCCTCCCTCTCTTCTTCCCTTCTCCTCTCTTTTCCTTCCTCTTTCTCCCTCCCTCCCCCTCTCTTTTCCTTCCTTCCTCCCTCACTCTTTTCCTTCCTCTCTTTCTCCCCCTCCCTTTCTCTCCCCCCTCTCTCCCTTTCTACCTCCTTCCCTCTCTTTTCCTCTCTCCCTCCCTCCCCCTCCTTCCCTCTCTCTTTTCCTTCCTCTCTTTCTGCCTCTCACTTTTCCTTCCCTCTTTCTCCCTCCCTTCATCTCTCTTTTGCTCCCTCCCTCCCTCCCTGCATTTCAAGGGATATTCGTGTACACATCAATTTGAATCTGATTGGCAAATTCTTATTCAACATCTACCACTTTTAAGGAGAAAAGATTAATAATAAACCGGAATTATTATTCACCATCTTCCCTTCACGAATTTGTATGTACTTTTTCTAGGTACAAAATTTAAGTGCAGAATTAGGATGCCAGCATATGCTACACATTCGGGCCCTCACTGAAGTTTTTTTGGTGTTCCGTGAAGCTCCTTTCCCCTAAATTCCACGGTGGATTTATTTTACATTCCTTCCTTAATAAGCTCCCTGGATTTGAACAGGGATGCTTAAGAAATTCAGTCTATGAATTTTGATGAAAGCTGACCTGATGCCCAAGTATTAGTAATACTTGAATCAGAATAGAGCCATCCTTTGGACAGCCTGCTTTTCAAAATGTGGCAATGCAGTCACCGCCTTAAAAGATAAAAAGCAAAATAATCTTTATATATTTCATCAGGAGTTTCCCCCCCCCCTGTGTTGAAAGAAGAATCTTCATCAGGGTCCAGTCCAAGCCGGGAACAATCAAAATAGAGATTGCTTTAGAAAGAAGGTTGTAGTTTATTGGAGAAGAGAGCCAGTCAGAAAATATGGCTCTGGAAATAAACTGACCACGTGTAGTAGGGATTGGTGGGTTTTTATACCTCCTTGGGCTTTTGTTTGGAGTTGTTCCTGTGGCATGAAACTTGACCTGATTCTGAGTGTGCCTTTCTGTTATTCTGATGGTGGTGGGTTAATCCTATTATGTCCCAAAGGTCATATCCTGCTTCCCTGGGGCTGTGGCTGATGGCTATATCCTGTGTTGGATTTTTTTGGTGTGAGGGACTGTTGATCCTAGGGATCTTTGTCTTTCTAATCCCAGCTTCCTGGCTCTTAATCTTTCTGACAAGATCATCACACCTGCATTTCTGCAGACCTGGTTTCTGTTTGGGGCAGAGAGACTGGGGGTGGGGTGGGGTTGGTTTCTGCCTTTTAAGATCCTTTGAAGAAATATATTCTGCCTTTTTAATATTTCCCAAAATATTTCCTTCTCTGGATTCTCCCCAGACCCGTCATGTTACAAACAAATCCCTGGGAGCCTATTACTTAAATAAGTCTGTCACTTACACGTTTTCATTTTATTTCATTAAATACTACCCACAGGCAGTGCTTACTTCATGACCACAACTGGAATTTCCGTCACATGGAGAGGGCCACCGAGAGAATGGCCTGACTTAATTTTACAACCACTTTTACAGTGGTAACAACAACAACAACAAAAATAATAAAAGTTGGAAGGGACCTTGGAGGTCATCTAGTCCTATCCCCTGCTCAGACAGGAAACCTTATACCATTTCAGACAAATGGCTCTCCAGTCTCTTCTTAAAAACTTCCAGTGTTGGAGCATTCACCACTTCTGGAGGCAGGTTGTTCCACTGGTTAGTTGTTCTAACTGTCAGAAAGTTTCTCCTTAGTTCTAGGTTGCTTCTCTCCTTGACCAGACTAGATGGCTGGATACCATCAATGCTGACACCAGCTGGACCCATAGCAAAACTCAAAAGAGTTTTTTTCAGTGCCGTGGTAACTTTGAACGGTCACTACGTGAACTGCTGTAAGTCGAGGACTACCCGTAATATGAAACCACAGCAAGTCTTCGGAGATTTTCTTTATTTTTTTTTTATTTTTTTAATATCTGAAGGGTTCTGCATCACCCCCAAACTTTTAAAAATGATTTTTCCTGAGAAAAAGTTTTAGTCCTACATTATGTGAAACTGAATTGCCTTAGAACGTAGAATAATAGGACTGGAAGGGACCTTGGAGGTCTTCTAGAGTCTAGACCAGCCTTCTGCCCATGGGATGAGATCCTATAGCATTCCAGCATCTATCTATCTATCTATCTATCTATCTATCTATCTATCTATCTATCTATCTATCTATCTATCTATCTATCTATCTATCTATCTATCTATCATCTCTCTCTCTCTGTATATATATATCTATATATCTATATCTCTATCATCTGTCTGCCTATATATTTCAATCTCTATATCTTTATCATCTGTCTGCCTCTCTCTCTCTCTCTCTCGTCTGTCTGTCTTTCTCTCTCGTCTGTCTGTCTTTCTCTCTCTCTCTCTCTCTCTCTCTCTCTCTCTCTCTCTCTCTCTCTCTCTCTGGTCTATCTATCTATCTATCTATCTATCTATCTATCTATCTATCTATCTATCTATCCACGTATGTATCTTACACATCGCTGCTAAGTAAAACATAAGCACAATGCATTGTCTTAGCTTATAGAAGAATTCCCATTCTTTTATTAAGTAAATATATAAGAAAAAGAGGAAAAAAATAACGTACAAATTATAGAAGAAGAAAAAAGAAAGAATGCTAAACAAGAAACAAAACATGCAAAGCATATATGCACATATACATGCGCAAAGAATGTTGTACAGTAAACATTTAACAGAAAAATCCTTGGATGATCTTGAATCTCCTACCTATTTTAAAAGCAGTTTGCTGAGTTCCACTGCGAACTCTATTGGGGTCAGACTGGATGACCTCTGAAGAACATTGCACGTGTACGAGTCTATAATTCTAATTTGAGAGGAAACTAAAGCAAAAAAAAAAAAACCACAACAACCTGAGGGTATTCTTTGCATCCCAAATATAAAACTAGGCTCAATAGAGCTCCTTGCTTGCGATGGGCGGCTAGAAAAATGGAATAAATAAAATAAATAGAACTAAATGATACATTATTACACATATAATTTAAACACCAACTAAATGGAAAGAAAAAAAAAGTTAGGGTGTTTCCTGTTTCTGTCGCCAGTCCATACCACGGGCTGCAATGTTATTAGAAAATAAATTAATTCTGGATAAACGGGGAGAGAGAGAGAGAGAGAGAGAGAGAGAGAGAGAGGGAGGGAGGGAGGGAGGGAGGGAGGGAGGGAGGGAGGGAGGGAGGGAGAAAGAGAGAGAGAGAGAGAGAGAGAGAGAGAGAGAGAGAGAGAGAGAGAGAGAGAGAGAGAGAGAGAGAGAGAGAGAGAGAGAGAGAGATTTCCAGCAAGCCATTCTTGCAATAATTCCTTTCAGTCCCTAAGAATATCCACACTGCATTGGCTTGCCTCTTTGATTTAAAAACCTAATTTAAAGTTTGTTGCCCCCAGCAACTTTGACTTCTAAGTGGACGTAAATGTTAAACAACTTAATTTAACCAGGAACCAGTTCTTTCAGGCCCTAAGCTGGACAGAAAGAAGGAAAGGGATGAAATTCTACAGCAGTAAACATATTTTGATGATAAATTGAATTTCCACTGGATGCCACTGTTGGTCCATAAAACCTCATAATGAGTGCAAGTTTCTCTGGCAGTTAGGGAATGGTTTCTCCCCACCCACCTACCCCTGTTAAAAATAGTTGGTATTTTCTTGATTCGGAATTCCTGCAGGGAGATTGTCTGATTGTGATAGAAGTCACTTGAAAAGGTGAACACTTATTCTTTTAAATAGCCTTGCATTGCAGTGACACCCTGCACACAGCTTTAGAGCTCTGGTTAGCATCGTATTTTAAGGTGGTAAGAAAACCATCTTGTCTTAACAAGCTAATCCATAATTATCGCTTTGGTTTTCTTAGAGAGAGAGAAAAAATAAATAAAGCAAGAGACTGGATGAGGGCCTTCATTCCACTTGGCTTCTCAGAAATAAAAAAGGTAAAGGTAAAGGTTCCCCCGCACATGCGTGCTAGTCGTTTCCGACTCTAAGGGCCGGTGCTCATCTCCGTTTCAAAGCCAAATTAATTAATTAATTAATTAATTAATTAATTAATTAAGCCAGGGATGTTTTCCTTGCCTTTCCATTCAGTTCTTTGAAATTTAATCTGAATTGTGAATTCAGTGTTGAAAACCTGTCCTTAACGTATTGGAGATGGTACGTTTCAAGCTCATACTTCCCAAAAAGTATCTGGAAGCTTTAGTTATATTTATATTTATTATATTTATTATATTTTTATACCGCCCTTCTCTCGAAGGACTCAGGGCAGTGTACAGGGCAAGTTAGTTCGAAATGTTCTGTGAAAGTCTAGATTTGCACATACTGGCTGATTATTTGTTCTGGGTTCAATTCAAGGTGCTGGTTGTCACCTTAAATGCCCTACATGGCCTCAATCCAGGTTATTTGAAGGACTGTTATTTTTTTCCCCCAGTCATAGCCACCAGAGTGTGGAGGCTGGCAATATTACAGGTTCCTTCTCTCATATGAGCCTTGGTGGAGCAGTGGGCTAATGCCTCCTTAAGTAACACCAGCTGCCTGCAATTATTGCAGGTTCGAGTCCCACCAGGCTCAAGGTTGACTCAGCCTTCCATCCTTCCCAGGTAGGTAGAATGAGGACCCAGATTGTTGGGGGCAATTAAGCTGACTTTGTAATAATGCCACTTGGGGTGTGTGTGAAAACCCTAATAAGCAGGCATATACATAGAATGAAGGCTACTGCTAAGCACATTTGATTTGTGCTTATATTGTAAGCTGCCCTGAGTCTTCGGAGAAGGGCGGGATATAAATGGGATTAAAATAAAATAAAAAAATAAAAAAATGAGGTCCATAAAACCCTAGTGAGACCAACCTGGAATATTGCAACCAATTTTGGTCACCCTACTACGCAAAAGATGTTGAGACTTTGAAAAAAGTTCAGAGAAGAGCAACTAAGATGATCAAAGGCCTGGAGACTAAAACACATGAAGAATGGCTGCGGGACTTGGGTTTGGCTAGTCTAAAGAAAATAAGAAACAGGGGTGAAATGATAGCAGTATTCCAGTCTTTGAGGGGCTGCCACAAAGATGAGGGGGTCAGGTTGTTCACCAGAGCACCAGAGGGAAGGGCGAGAAACAACGGTTGGAAACTGACCAAAGAGAGAAGCAACCTGGAATTAAGGAGAAACTTCCTGACAGCGAGGACAATCAACCAGTGGAACAGCTTGCCTCCAGAAATCGTGGGTGCTCCATCACTGGAGATTTTTAAGAAGAGACTGGACAGTCACTTGTCTGAGATGGTATAGGTTCTCCTGCTTGAGCAGGGGGCTGGACTAGAAGACCTCTAAGGTCCCTTCCAGTTCTATTCTATTCTATTCTATTCTATTCTATTCTATTCTATTCTATTCTATTCTATTCTATTCTATTCTATTCTATTCTATTCTATTCTATTCTATTCTATTCTATTCTATTCTCATAATTATGACAGTTGCCCTGTCCTGGGGTCCCATTTCTCCTTAGTTCTAGGTTGCTTCTGTTCTTGGTTAGTTTCCATCCATTGTTTCTTTCCCTTTGCATCTTTGGAAAATAGTTTGGAACACCCCCCCTCCCCCCATCTTTGTAAGAGCCCCTTAAATACCAAAATACTCAAATGCCCTCCTACCGGAAAACCAAGGATTTGTTATAATGAATTCCAATCAGGTAGTAATTTAACGTACATTGCTGCTTGCTGGCCGAGAACATTTGCAACTTCTCAACTGATCTACAGTCCAGTAGATTACTTAAGGCTGTCTGAAGGGCAAAACAGGGTAAATATTTGCTGGAATTGGCTTCAGCTTATTAAATCTGGTGCAACCATCCCTTTTGGTAAACAGCGGACGAATGTATGTGCAGGTGATAAAGATGAATTATGAAAAAAGGCCAGGTATCACATTAACCTCCTGAAAGGCAATGAAAATATCCAAATAGGTAAACAATTGATTCGACAAGCGCTTCCAGATTAAGAAAATGGAATCGAAGGAAGCGGATGAACATTCAGACCCACAGCTAAAGAAGAAAAAGGATAAATTAGTTAACGCCGAATGCTAAAACGCTCAGCCTAAAAAAAAATTCAGAGCTTCCCCCCCCCAATGATTTTCATTCCATTTGACAGAAAGTAACTTGCTTTTAAAATGCAATGTGGTCTCTTTCCCCACATTTCCATGAATGAATAAAATCAATGAAACCAACAAAAACAAAACTTTGAAAAGCACCTTTGGGTTAATTTCAAGGGAAATTCTCTTACGGAAGTCCAGCAGATTAGGAAACGTAGATATCCTGAGAGCGGCAAAGTGTTTTGGAAATGTCAGGCGGTTTGTGGATGTATCATTACACAACTCACATCACCCTGCTGCCTCTTTATATGCAGTCGCTTCCTTTGCCAGCTTTGGTGGGAGAGTGGTTTTCTGCTTGATTGTTTGTCTGGTGTTAATCCCTGCTTATCTAAGTGTTGGCTGCTGGAAGGGATGCCTTCTGGCCTTTTCCTAATTTTTTTTAAAAAAATGTCTCTTTTGAATGGTGTGTAGTTGGGTAATGAAATGTCCGCAAGCAAACAACCAAGCTCAGAGAGCACCAAAGCCTCCATAGTCCAACATCTGAGCTACAGATGTTCTCATCTATTGAGAACATCTGTATTCCAGTATTTGAGGGGCTGCCACAAAGAAGATGGGGTCAAACTATTCTCTAAAGCACCAGAGGGCAAGACAAGAAACAATGATTGGAAACTGATCAAAGAGCAAAGGAACTTGGAATTAAGGAGAAACTTCCTAACAGTGAGGACAATCAACCAGTGGAACAGTTTGCCACCAGAAATCGTGGGTGCTCCATCCCTGGAGATTTTTAAGAAGAGACTGGGCATTCACCTGTCTGAGATGCTATAGGTTCTCCTGCCTGAGCAGGGGGCTGGACTAGAAGACCTCCAAGGTCCCTTCTGACTCTATTCTATTCTAAGTTACTTGAATAGGTAACGAAACCTCTCAGCTTTGATAGGGCTCACAACTTGGGAGTCCTCCTGGATTCACGGCTCAGTTTGGAAGATCATATTGGAGCCGTGGCCAGGGGGGCTTTTGCCCAGATTCGCCTGGTGCGCCAGTTGCGTCCCTATCTGGACCGAGATGCTCTACGTACAGTCACTCATGCGCTCGTGACCTCCTGGTTAGACTACTGCGATGCCCTCTACATGGGGCTGCCCTTGAGGACCACCCGAAGGCTTCAACTGGTGCAGAATTCAGCCGCGCGAGTTTTGATGGGAGCTTCCCGATACTCCCGTGTAACACCTCTTCTCCGCGAGCTACATTGGCTTCCAGTTGCCCTCTGGTTGAGATTCAAGGTGCTGGTAATGACCTATAAAGCCCTAAATGGCTTGGGTCCGGACTATCTAAGGGAACACCTGCTGCCGGCATCATCTTCCCATCGTCCTGTGTGCCCCCACAGGGAGGGCCTTCTCAGGGTACCGCCGGTTAATGAATGCTGGCGGGTTATTCCCAGGGGAAGGGCGTTCTCTGTGGGTGCGCCTGCCCTATGGAACCAACTACCCACAGAACTTAGGACTGCCCCCGACCTTCGCTCATTTCGCCGGGACCTGAAAACTTGGCTCTTCGATCTGTTTGGTCCAGACTGTGGGGTTGTTAATTTAACTGGGTTTTAGATTTACTCTTGGGGCTTGAATTTAATTTAATTGTTTTTAATTTTTTGTATTCTTGGTTTTAACTGCCCTGTAAACCGCCCTGAGTCCTACGGGAATAGGGCGGTATACAAATCCAATAAAATAAAATTAAATAATTAAATAAATAAATAAATAAATAAATAAATAAATAAACAAACTTTGGTCCAGTTGCCACGATTTAGCCTTTTTAGATGGCATGTTCAACTTGAGGACAAAAAAGGCTCCTTTTTAATCACTTGCTTCAGCATTGCTGGTTCTTCCCTTTTCGGAGGAGGATTTAAGAATTATTGTTCTTTCGGGGTAATCTTTCCATAAATAGCTAGAATAAGATGGTTAAATATGAACATGAAAAATAGGTATTTCAGATGTCTTAGGACTTCTTAAACCTATTAATTAGACAATGGGGGAAACGTGTTGGCAGGCTGCTGATCCCCTCTCTCGCAACTTATCACTTGTTAATCCCCACAAAATTTCAAACTTAGTCATATCACAAACGTAGCCAATGCAGATGCTAAGAATACTGGCCAGTCACAGCGGAAATTCGATTTAATCCCCCCAAATGAAGCAAGCTTAGGTTTTCTAATGCTTCTTTACAGCAATGAACAAGAAGAAAGCAGGAAATGTGGGTTTGCTACAAAAATCAAAACACCCCCCCATACTCCTTCTCAATTCAAATACTATTTTTACCAAAAGTATTAGGGAATCCCTTTTATTATGAGCTAGCTAGCTTGTTCTTCTATCTATCTGGGTCTGCCATGAAATGGAACATCTGCAATTCCTACGATGGGAGGAACCGCTCAGCTGGCTTCCAAACCCCCTATTCACTCAGCAGCAGTGATGATGGGTCAGCCAAGGATGATGGCAGCTGTAGTCAGGTTATCCCCCAAAGCAGCAGAGGGCAGGACAAGAAACAACGGTTGGAAACTGGTCAAGGAGAGAAGCAACCTGAAATTAAGGAGAAACTTCCTGACAGTGAGGACAATCAACCAGTGGAACAGCTTTGCCTCCAGAAATCGTGGGCGCTCCATCACTGGAGGTTCTTAAGAAGAGACTGGACCGTCACTTGTCTGAGATGGCATAGGTTCTCCTGCTTAAGCAGGGGGCTGGACTAGAAGACCTCCAAGGTCCCTTCCAGCTCTATTCTATTCTAGTTCAAGGAGTCTCAAGGCTGCTAGATCGCCTTCTGGATTTTAGGTAACAGGAGAGCCATTTTGGGTTTCTTGCACAAAACGCCCCCCAAATTTTAAACTCTGCATCTGAAATGATAGAATGGCATATTTTCGACAAGGCTGACAAGGTAATATTTTATTGTACCCGATTACAGTCTTTCTTCTTTGATTCCTATAAAGTGATGAAGGAGCTGGAGGACGATTTATTTATTTTTGCAATGGCCGAGTTCAATTTTTGAATTAATGACGCGTAGCCCTCGACTGACACCGGCTCGTGTAGTGGCTGTTCGAAGTTACAATGGCCCTGAAAGAACGGCCCTGTTTTTCACACTTAACGACCATTGCAGCCTCCCCGTGGATCAGAATTCAGACCCTTGACACAACTGACTCGTATTTATGACCGTTGCTGTGCCCAAAGGCCACGTGATCCCCCTTTTGCGACCTTCTGACAAGCAAAGTCAAGCCCGATTCACTTAACAACCAGGTTACTAGCTTATCAGCTGTAGGGGTTCACTTAAAAACAGGGGCAAGAAAGGTTTAAAATGGGGCAAAGCTCACGTAACAACTGTCCCACTTAGCAATAGAAAGGTTGGGCTCAGTTGTGGTCTTTAAGTTGACAACTACCCATATATGTCTCATTGACCCATTTTGTTTTTTGTTTGTTTGTTTGTATTTATGGCTTTGCTCACCATGATAAGGAAGATGGTGTGTACTCATTTAAGGACTAAAGAAACTTAAAATGTGTCATATTTTCTTCTTCCTCAGGAGATAATTAGACCGTCATTTTATGAATACACACACACACACACACACACACACACACACACACACACATAGAACGAAGAACGAAGCTGAAGCCACCAGCCTGAGGATGACGGATGAGATTTCGTCGAAACATTGCTCTTATACCTTCAATTCTACGTGGGGAAAAACCCGAATGACCAAAGATCTACATACAAACACCCGCGAAAACAGGGACGCGGTGGCTCAGTGGGTTAGGACGCTGAGCTTGTCGATCAGAAGGTTGGCAGTTTGGCGGGTTGAATCCCGAGTGCCACGTAACAGAGTGAGCGCCTGTTACCTGTCCCAGCTTCTGCCAACCTAGCAGTTCGAAAGCACGTAAAAATGCAAGGAGATAAATAGGGACCACTATGGTGGGAAGGTAACAGCGTTCCGTGCGCCTTTGGCGTCTGGTCATGCCGGCCACATGACCACGGAGACGTCCTCGGACAAACGCTGGCTCTTCGGCTTTGAAACGGAGATGAGCACCAGCCCCTAGAGTTGGAAACAATATATATAATAGTTATATATAAATAGTTAACAAGCATTTAACATATATATATACACACATACACATACACATACAAATACACATACACACACACACACACACACACACACACACACACACATATATATATTCCATACATACAATAATAATTTTTCAACCAGCGTGCTGTCTGGGTTTACATGCTAATACGTATTTAATTCCTAATCCTTTCTTCTTTCCTCCAGCCAATGGTAAAATAAATCCCAAGTTTGATAATAGTCCGTTTCTTCTTTTTCTTTCAGTCTCATAGTCAATCTGTCCATCTGTGTGTATTCTAGTATTTTTTAAAATTATTTCTTCATCTGATGGTACTCCTTGATTTTTCCAGTGTTGCGCAAATATAATTCTTCCTGGTCAAGTATAAGCTTTGTTGATTAGTGTTTGTTTGGCATTATACCTAGTAAAAAAAAGTTCAGGTTTAAAGTCAACAAGTTCTCCTAACATCTTTTCTAACCAGGTGTGTATCTTTTTTCCAATAATTCTTTACTTTATCACATGTCCACCAAACAGGATAATACGTGCCTGAACTTCTGTTTACATTTCCAACATCTATCTGACATATTTTTAAACATTTTTGCTAATCCTGCTGGTGGCAAGTGCCATCTATAAAACATTTTATATAAGTTTCCCTTTTAGGAAGTTGACATTGTCAATTTATCATTTTATGAACTTCTACTTTCACCTAAGAAGTGCCATTAAAAGAAGTAGACATGCCCGTCTACTCAAAAGGAAGAACTGTTGGGTTCATTGGGGTCTATTCTCAGAGAATTATTCATAACGTTGCAACTGAGATTTATAGTGTTCTTGGCTACAACAATCTGTCAACTACGCTGAGTCCACAGCATCCATTCATTTTAAAACTGTTCCCCAAATGAAAAGAGCAGTGTCTATTTGTCATTTAGGGAATGAAGTAAACCTTGGCTTCACTGTTTCATTTAATTTAATTAATTCAGAATAGAGCTGGAAGGAACCATGGAGGTCTTCTAGTCCAGCCCCCTGCTCAGGCAGGAGACCCTATACCATTTCAGACAAGTGGCAGTCCAGTCTCTTCTTAAAAAACCTCCAGCGATGAAGCACCTACAACTTCTGGAGGCAGGTTGTTCCACTGCTTAATTGTCCTCACTGTCAGGAAGTTTCTCCTTAATTCCAGGTTGCTTCTCTCCTGGATTAGTTTCCATCCGTTGTTTCTTGTCTTGCTTTCTGGTGTTTGGGAAAATAGGGTCTCTCTGGCAGACCCTCAAATACTGGAAGGCTGCTATCATGTCCCCCTTAGTCCTTCTTTTCTCTAGACTGGCTGTACCCAAATCCTGCAACCGTTCTTCATATGTTTTAGTCTCCAGGCCTTTAATCATCTTAGCTGTTCTTCTCTGCATTTTTCCCCCCAAAGTCTCAACATGTGTATATATATATATATTGTAATGTGGTTTTGTAATTTGGCATTCTTTCTTTTCTTTTTTTTTCTTTTTCTTTTTTTAGTGGAAGATAATAACTTATTGAAGGTTAAGAATATCACAAGGAAAGTCGAAGCAGGTGTCCCGAACACCGTTCTCAATACCATGCTCAAAACATGATTTCTGACAAGGCTAGGGAAGTAGTAGAAGACGTGGCAAGATAACATTTGTATGCAAAACTAAGGAGACCACCCGGAGGTGAATTCCCACGCATGAACTATTTAAGTGGGGGAAAAATTGAATTCTCCACAATTCCATAACCTATGTATGGAACCCCTTTTGACAGTCACAGCATGTGTTAAGTGGATATAACAGACATGGTCGTGCCAAATCCATGTGGGTCATGTTAATTCCTGTCGGTTCTACTTATCACTGGCACTGATGAGGTTACCTAGTTAGGGTCATGAAATGTCTGCAAGAAGACAAGCAAGTTCAGAGGGCACCGAGGACCCCATAGTCCTTTGCCGCCTCTTCCTCCTCCTCCTCCTCCTCCTCCTCACTCCACAACCCCACTCCCTTCTAGCACTGATGATGTTACCTAGTTAGGGTCATGAAACGTCTGCAAGAAAACAAGCAAGTTGAGAGGGCACCGAGGACCCCATAGTCCTTTGCCGCCTCTTCCTCCTCCTCCTCCTCCTCCTCCTCCTCCTCCTCCTCCTCCTCCTCCTCCTCCTCCCTTCACAACCCCACTCCCTTCTAGCACTGATGGTGTTACCTAGCTAGGGTAATGAAACGTCTGCAAGAAAACAAACAAGTTGAGAGGGCACCGAGGACCCCATAGTCCTTTGCCGCCTCCTCCTCCTCCTCCTCCTCCTCCTCCTCCTCCCCCTCCTCCTCCTCTTCCTCCTCCTCCTCTTCACTCCACAACCCTACTCCCTTCTAGCACTGATGATGTTACCTAGTTAGGGTCATGAAACGTCTGCAAGAAAATGACCAAGCTCAGAGAGCACCGAGGACCCCTCAAATATACTTTATATACAGTACTATACCGTGTGTGACTGTGTGCATGTGTGTGTGACTGCATGTGTGTTTGTGTGTGTATCATCATCACCATCATCGTTCTAGCCGTTGTCTGTCCACTGCAGGACGAAGGCCTCTTCCGCACGTTTCGAACCAAAACGCTCCTGAGTTTTCCTTTGCCAGATGGGCCCCAAATTCTTGCTGATGTCGTCGATCCATCTTGTTTCAGGTCTCTTTTGGATTTATATTTAGGCCTCTTTTATGTATGCACAATTCTTTTGAGGACAGGCATCAGAATTTCATTTTTGAATGTATGCCAGTGTGTTCACAGAAAAAAGTGAGAAAAATCTCCTCTCCTCTCCCCTCCCCTCCCCCTTTCCTCCCCTCCCTTCTCCTCTCCTCTCCTCTCCCCTCTTCCCCTCCTTTCCCCCTCTTCTCTCCCCTCTCCTCCCCTCCTCCTGTTGTGATTCAGGGTCAGCCTGTGGGTTCAGCAGTTGGGTCGGACGACTCAGAGGAGGAGGGGGGTGTTGAAGAGCTTGCTGAGGGGGTTGAAGATCTTGCTGATGAGAGCCCTCAGCCAGGCCCCTCCCACCTGGTCACGACAGAGACCCAGCTGTGTGAGCCTGACAGCGTGGATGAAGATGACCCACAGCTGGCCCTGTTCAAGGACGCCCGACGCAGGAGGCAGTCAATCAGGAGTAAACAGAGGAAGGCAATGGGGCACCTCGGAAGGAGGCAGAGAGAAGCCACGCCCTGAACTGTATAAAAGGGGAATGCGTGGGAGGGCTGGTTTGCTGAAGGCAACCGCTTGATTAGTTCCTGTTTCATAGCTCCTGTTTCATGGTTGGTGTCTTGTTTTGCTGTTTTATGTGAATAAATTTGGCAGGCTTAATTCCAGCCTCTTGCCGTTTGTAAAGGTTGCCCTCCGGGTGAAATTCAAGGTGCTGGTTATTACCTATAAAGCCCTACATGGCCTGGGTCCGGGCTATTTGAGGGAACACCTGCTGCCAGCATCAAACGCCCTTCGCCCAGTGCGCTCCCACAGGGAGGGTCTGCTCAGGGTGCCGTCGGTGAGAGATTGCCGGTGGGTGACACCCAGGGATAGGGCCTTCTCAGTGGGAGCGCCTGCCCTCTGGAACCAGCTGCCGGTGGAGCTGAGGACTGCCCCCGACCTCCGATCATTCCGCTGGGGCCTGAAGACCTGGCTCTTTGAGCTCTCGGGCCCAGGCTGAGGAGAAATTTTTAATTGGGGTTTTAAGTATACAGGGTCAATTTAATATTTTTTAATTTGGTTTTTTAACTTTTGTATGGTGGATTTTTTAATTTCCTGTAAACCGCCCTGAGTCCTCAGGGAATAGGGCGGTATATAAATGTAACTAAATAAATAAATAAAATAAAATAAATAAATAAAGGGGTTGTCCCTGCCTTTTCTGCAGGGCCGGTAGCAGGCTGGTACAGAACACCTCCTAACTCCCCTCTTTCTCTCCTCTCCTCCTCTCCTCTCCTCCCATCCCATCCTATCTTATCCGTTTGCATGAATGGTACACACACACACACACACACACACACACACACACACACAAACACACGGAGGGAGGGAGGGAGGGATTGCAGAGCTGGTCAAGGAAAGAGAAATAAGCTTAACTCTAAGAAAATGTAATTATGGATCCAAGAACATGCTCCATTGATTTTGGCGAGGCAACGTGGCTTCTGCTGTGATCGAGGCAACTGTATAACCACGTCAAAGCAGAACACTCAACGGCTTGTCTTCCCAGCTCGCTCGCAGTGAAACTGAAAACACACCGCAAACACTAATGGCAAGAGGAGAATTCCTGATCCCCTAGCATTATTCATCTTTTTCATGGAACGCTTTCGGATATAACAATGTTATACACTCAGTAGTTAAGAATAACTAAAGCCATTCATGCTGAATGATAAAGGGGTGGGATGGGGGACACAGCCCCGTCCTACCCACGTGTTCGCTGGTGCCATTTTATACAACTGAATTATTAACGTTTAAGCCAGCTCACTTAATGGTAGGAATAAATGCAAATGAAGCAGGGAGACTAATGCATACAATTCCTATTTCTAAAGAGCGCTCCAAACACTCTTGACAGTAAAATATTTGCTCTGATATGAAAAGAGTGGTGTACTTTTTAGACCTTTGTATAATTGACCTAGAAGGAGTATCTTTTCAGCTTGGAAGAATTAGTCTCTTTGAAACCATAAAAGCAGACAAGATTTACTCCTATTGTCTCTTTGTTATTTATAATTCAGAAGAACATTAGTGTATGTAGGAGTCAATGAGGCCTTCAGAGTGAAATCAGTGTGGGAAATAAATACAGTTGCACGCTTCCCTCCACCGCTCCTCCTAAAAGACTATAAAAGCTTGGGCACTTCCTTAAATGGAAGCTTTTAGATTGCTTTATTTTATTTTGATAAATTAATCTCAGGCAAAAAGAATCGAAGGACCGGAGGTTAAGCTGCAGCACAGAAGTTTTGTTCAAGCTTATATACGAGAAACCAGACAACTAAAGTGTAACAGTAAATTGGTGCCAGATCATTCAAGAGGGATTGAACTTGGACTGTTGGTGGCAACATAAGAACTCTGAGCTTATGACACACTTAACTCCAGCTGCTCTGCTCTTACAAATATACGCAAACTGATTTGTGCCGTTACTGGGTAATTTATTAGCAGGATGGCTAATTGGTGGATCTTCTGTGTCAGAAATGAGGAAGACACGGTGAAGAACACGTGTGCAGTTCATTAAGAAAGCCACCTTTTCTAAGGCAGAGCTGAAGCCTTTCAGATAGTGTAAAGAGGGTGGAATGAGTGATCTAAACATCTGTCTCACAGCCTCACTGAATTCCACTTATTTTCAAAGCGAGCGTTACACGTGGTTTTGCCAAGGGCAGTGATCAGTTGACCAGATTCTTTTCTTTCGGAGCCAGAGTCAATACGTACACCGGTGAAATAAAAAGATTTTACCCTCCATTGCTTAATTGCAAATTTAAATAACTGAAGGCAAAAGGAGAAGAAAGGGATAGCAGATGATGAGTTGGTTAGATAGTGTTGTTGACGCACTGAATATGAAATTGGGCAAATTCCAGGAGACAGTGAAAGACTGGGGAAGGGGGGCAGCTGGCACGCCATGGTGCATGGGGTTGCAAAGTGGTGGACATGACTTAGTGACTGTACAACGAAACATACTTAAAAGTTCGACATAAATACACACAAAACAAAATCACATGCACATCTCTTATAAGCTGTTAGGAGTTCCTTAATAATGATAGTAGAGATGCCCACAGTAATGCTGATAGGGCTCGTAACTTGGGTGTCCTCCTGGATTCACGGCTCAGTTTGGAAGATCATATAGGAGCCGTGACCAGGGGGGCTTTTGCCCAGGTTCGCCTGGTGCGCCAGTTGCGACCCTATTTGGACCGAGATGCCCTACGCACAGTCACTCATGTGCTCGTGACCTCCTGGTTAGACTACTGCAACGCTCTCTACATGGGGCTGCCCTTGAGGACCACTCGGAGGCTTCAGCTGGTGCAGAATTCAGCCGCGCGAGTAGTAATGGGAGTTTCCCGATACTCTCATGTAACACCTCTTCTCCGTGAGCTGCATTGGCTTCCAGTTGCCCACTGGGTGAGATTCAAGGTGCTGGTGATGACCTATAAAGCCCTAAATGACATGGGTCCAGATTATCTCAGTGAGCACCTGCTGCCAGCATCAGCCTCCCATCGTCCTGTGCGCTCCCACAGGGAGGGCCTCCTTAGGGTTCCGCCGGTTAGGGAATGCTGGTGGGTGATTCCAAGGGGGAGGGCATTCTCTGTGGGTGCGCCTGCCCTATGGAATGAACTGCCGGTAGAATTTCGGACTGCCCCGGACCTTCGCTTGTTTCTCCGGGACCTGAAAACTTGGTTATTTGATCTTTCTGGCCTGGACTGAGGGGGTTTTAATTTAATTTTAAATTTTAAATTTTAATTTGTTTTAATTGTGGGCTAGTCTTAATTTAATTCTATTTTAATTGTATTTATTTGTATTGTTTTAATTTGCCCTGTAAACCACCCTCAGTCCTTCAGGAATAGGGCAGTATATAAAATCAATTAAATTAATTAATTAATTAATTAAATAATTTTTCACAGTACCCAAAGTTAGGTTCTTTGGACAAGATCCCAGCTTAAAAGCCAGTACCAGGGTTTGTTATTAAAACCTGGGATCATGAATCATGGCCCTGCCTCCATGGTCACGAGACTGCAAGACCTCACCTTGACTGGAGACACACAACTCCATAATCTGAGACTTTCCCAGTTAAGAGAAACTTTGCACCACTATCTTTTCTCCTTTATTCAGCAACCAAGAGTGAGAAGCAAGCAGGTCAGTGAAGAATGAGCTCTAAGCATCTAGACTTTTCTTAATAGGAAAGAAATCAAAATATGTCGCTAAACATTTCATAATAACAATGGTCTTCTGCTTTGCTCTCAGTCAGGGGTCTTCAAACATGGCCCTTTTATGACTTGTAGACTTCAACTCCCAGAATTCCTCAGCCAGGCATGCTGGCTGAGGAATTCTGGGACTTGAAGTCCACAAGTCATAAAAGGGCCAAGTTTGAAGACCCCTGCTCTCAGACATCAATCTCAAAACTGTGTATCACTGCTGAAATTTTTAGGGCTATTATTTTTAACTAGGAGTGCAAATCTGGGCACAAAAGTGCAGAAGCTATCAAGCTTGTTGTGAAAGTTTGAATCTAAGGTGTCCAACATCAATCCTTTGATTTGAATGGTCAAGCTAGAGTGACTCTTGATTGGAACTGGATCAATGATCTGAGTTAAGGTGACTTCTAGAACTGCATCAGTAACTTTCCTCCAAAGCCTATTATTATTTATTGTTGATCGTCATCGCACATTCAGCCAGATGTTCAGACTGGATTTGGCATTTTTGTCTACCTATCGAGTCCTTCCCAAGGACCTGAGATAGGCAGATGTGGATGTTTGATGGTAGTACAGATATCATCGCAGGATGGAAGCAGTTCCTAGTAAGGCCGCCTTTTGCAATTGACTAGTGGCGAATTTGTCAATGCCGATGATGGTGTTCAAGTGGTGCTCCAGTTGTTTTGGGATTGCACCCAAGGCGCCTATTACTATTGGTACTACCCTTGCTTGCCTTTGCCACAGTCGCTCTATTTCTATTTGTAGGTCTTTGTATTTTGTTATCTTCTCCAGTTCATTCTGGAGAAGAGCCTTGGTGGAGCAGTGGGCTAATGCCTCCTTAAGTAACACCAGCTGCCTGCAATTAGTGCAGGTTCGCATCCCACCAGGCTCAAGGTTGACTCAGCCTTCCATCCTTCCGAGGTAGGTAAAATGAGGACCCAGATTGTTGGGGGCAATAAGCTGACTTTGTAATAATGCCGCTTGGGGTGTGTGTGTGAAAGCCCTAATAAGCAGGCATATACATAGAATGAAGGCTACTGCTAAGCTTGTAAGCCGCCCTGAGTCTTCGGAGAAGGGCGGGATATAAATGGAATTAAAATTAAAAAAAAAAAAAAATTAAATTCTCTTCTCTTCTGCTGTCTCCAGGCACTGCCACGTCCACTATCCAGACTTTTTTGTCTTTCTTATCGACAATTGTTATGTCTGGGGTGTTATGTGGCAGCTGCCTGTCTGTTTGAATTCTAAAGTCCCAGAGCAAATTAACTTTATCATTTTCTATTACTTTCTCTATTTTATGGTCCTACCAGTTCTTGCTTGCAGGCAAATGATATTTCTTGCAGATCTTCCAATGCACCATTGTTGCTACTTTATCTTGGTGCTTCTTGTTGTTGTTGTTGTTGTTGTTGTTGTTGTTGTTCTTCTTCTTCTTCTTCTTCTTCTTCTTCTTCTTCTTATTATTATTATTATTATTATTATTATTATTATTATTATTATTATTATTATTATTATTATTATTATTATTAACACCCAGTACATCTTCATGTATACTGGGTCCTGGAATTGCATGGTTACTACAAAGATCCCCGCTTCCAAATGCAATATTCTAAATATATCAAAAGGACAAGGCTGTGTAATTTACTCTATCATTCCTAATGTTTGTAAAAAAATGTAGATGAGTTCTCTGATAGCTCTCCTCAGACTCATTTTCTTTTAACAAGACTTAAAACATTGTTCTTACAGAGAGGGGCTGACAACTTGATGGGAAATATATTGGTTTTGTAAATCTAGTCAAGTCAACACAGAATGAAAGACTCAAGAGCAAAAAAGAAAACAAGGGTAATATGAGCATGTATTGATTGGCAGGTGGCTAAAAAAAATATACCGTTGGTGTATCTACTCACTCAAAGGTTCAGAGGATCACACAACTTCTAAGTAGCTGTGCCTGAACATAAGGTTCAAAACAGGAGACCGATGGCAATGTTTATTCTTGTGTATCTGATTCTGAAAAACAAGATATTTCCCCCCACCCACTCAGGTTAATTATGCTACATGGTTCTCTAAGTGTCCCAAAGGTGCTTCAGTTTAGAATTGAAGAAGCTTCTTGGATGAGAAATAAAACATTTTCAAGTAACAAAAACAAAAAAAAATCAAGACAATCCAGTTGTCTTTTGAACAGCAGAACTAAGAAGCCGTGGTGGCACAGTGGTTAGAATGCAATATTGCAGGCTGACTCTGCCCACTGCCAGGAGTTCGATCCTGACTGGCTCAAGGTTGACTCAGCCTTCCATCCTTCCATGGTAGGTAAAATGAGGACCCAGATTGTTGGGCAAGAGGCTGACTCTGTAAACTGCTTAGAGAGGGCTGTAAAGCACTGTGTGAAGTGGTATATAAGTCTACATGCTATTGCTATTTCTTCCTTCCTTCCTTCCTTCCTTCACACCCTCCCTTTCCTCCACCTTTCCTTAGTCTCTCTTTTCCTTCATTTACCCTCCCCTCCCTCCCTCCCTCCCTCCCTCCCTCCCTTCCTTCCTTCCTTCCTTCCTTCCTCCCTTCACACCCTCCTTTTCTTCCTCCATCTCTCTTTTCCTTCATTTACCCTCCCCTTCTTCCTTCCTTCCTTCCTTCCTTCCTCCCTCCCTCCCTTCACACCCTCCTTTTCTTCCTCCATCTCTCTTTTCCTTCATTTACCCTTCCTTCCTTCCTTCCTTCCTTCCTTCCTTCCTTCCTTCCTTCCTTCCTTCCTTCCTTCCTTCCTTCCTTCCTTCCTTCCTTCCACCATGGTGGTACAGTGGTTAGAATGCAGTATTGCAGGCTAATCTTGCTGATTGTCAGGAGTTCGATCCTGACCGGCTCAAAGTTGACTCAGCCTTTCATCCTTCCAAGGTCGATAAAATGAGGACCCAGATTGTTGGTGTGTGTGTGTGTGTGTGTGTGTGTGTGTGTGTGTAAAGCACTATGAAGCGGTATAAAAGTCTAACTGCTATTACAATTCTTATCAGAAATGAAAGGGGGGGGAAGTCGAGAAAGCCCAGTCGCCATTTGGAGAAGCATCCTTGGATGAGTGAGAATCTCCACAGACGTTGTTCTCCAAGATTGCCTGCAGTAGCTTTCTGTTGTAGGAGTAGTGCTTTTTTTGTAAAAAAAAAAAAAAAAAAGTGCCGGAACTCACACACGTCATACAACCCTCCTTGCCTACCCTACAAGGTTCCATCCAAAAAAAAGTGCCGGAACTCCATTCTGGGCGTTCTATGACAAAAAAAGGCCTGTGTAGGAGCATCATGCTGGTGATGACCTATAAAGCCCTAAATGGCATGGGTCCGGATTATTTACGGGAGTACCTTTTGCCGGCGTTAACTTCCCATCGTCCTGTGCGCTCCCACAGAGAGGGTCTCCTCAGGGTGCCGTCGGTCAGGGAATGTCGACTGGCGGCCCCCAGGGGGAGAGCATTCTCTGTGGGTGCACCTGGCCTCTGGAATCAGCTCCCTGTTGAGCTCCAGATGGCTCCTGACCTTCGCTCTTTCCGCCGTGACCTGAAGACTTGGCTGTTTGAACTTGCTGGCCTGGACTGAGGGACTGGGATTTTAGATTTTAAATTTTACATTTTAGAACAGGTTTTATTGTTTAGGGCTACTTGGTTTAATTTATTTTAATTTTTGTATATTATGTGTTGTATATAGTGTTTTAATTGCCCTGTACACCGCCCCGAGTCCTTCGGGAGAGGGGCGGTATATAAATCCAAATAATAAATAATAAATAAATAAATTGCTTCATGGATCTTAGCTTGCAAACAGTTTGCAACAACTGATGCTACACCCACGTCTGCAAATTTTTGTCTTCCATGCTCTGCAGAGAAACATAGCTTTCCTATTATTTGTTCTCCCTCAAGTTGAGCATGACACTATCACGTGCCCTTTACAGGACAAAGGGATGGTAGGGTAGAGTAACGTTTTAAAATACATCATCTCCTCTTGAGCGAATGCTGCAGACGATTGAAAATTTAATGACTTTTTTTTTAAGGTGAAGCTTTACGTTTTTGCTGCTGTGACAAAGTATACATAATTTATATCTTGTTTTAAGAACCTAACAAAGGTGTTTGCCTGAGATAAGGGGGCCTTGCTTCTTATACCTGTTATATTTTTCTAGCAACGGAAGGTATATGTGCATTTGCTTTAAAAATAAGTTTATAAACATTACTTAGGATGACATTTGCTAATATTTTAAGGCGTGTTTTTTTTTTGGCCTTGAGCCCAGGCCAACAACTTGCGTGCCAAATAGGAATTTTTATGCCGTTTATTTGATGAGCACTAAAGATCAGCCTGGTTCGGAGTGCAACCTATTAGCATGGTTTGCAGATTTAAATTCTATTAAAGTGTGAAGCATCATTTACCACTCGAGCATGCTAGGGGCTGCCAGAAACATCTACATGCAGGAAAGCCTGCTTCATTGCTTATCGCCGGGTTGTGTTTTTTTTTTTCCTTCCCAGAAGTTGGAAAATATATACTGAAATCTAATGATGGGGAAGAACTAATTAAACATATCTCTGAATCAGATCAATGAAATGCTCTGTTTTGGAGAGAGAATTTTCATCTGGAACCAGTCTGGATTTTGCCCCACACCTGTCCGAATGTTCATCATTCCAGTTCCACTCAGCCCAATGATCATTGAGTTTTCAACACTTTTTTTTTTTGCATCTTAACATTTGCTGCAAGGAGTAGGGGTTCTGCACCGCCACAGCAACATTTACAAACATTTACATTCACCTCCTCAAGCAAGAAACCTTAACATCTCCACAAGGATTCCTTGTGCATTTGTCCATAACTATGTTCAAGAGTCAGGGGGTTTGTTGTGCGTCCTTGTCGTGCTGTTTGGTAGCGAACCATTTCCTAAGCATAACGTTTAATTTCGTATGCTTTACTTCCAATTCACATAACGGTCTCACTGCTTTCAGCAACAGCCTTCAACTCCATAGTTGCAGAAAAAAAAAAAGAAATGATGTCATTCAAAGCTGACCAAACGTTCGCTTTATCGTGCGTTTTCTCTACCTCAAGGAAAAGGACAATCAAGTTCATTTTTAAAATTCTAAAGTGTTGACAATTCCTCAATTATCCGATGAACAAGAACAAGAACAAGAACAAGAACAAGAACAAGAACAAGAACAAGAACAACAACAACAACAACAACAACAACAACAACAACAACAATAATAATAATAATAATAATAATAATAATAATAATAATAATAATAATAATAATAATAATAATAATAATAATAATAATAATAATAATAATAATAATAATAATAATAATAAGTTGGAAGGGACCTTGGAGGTCATCTAGTCCAACCCCCTGCTCAGGCAGGAAACCCTATACCGTTTCAGACAAATGGCTGTCCAATCTCTTCTTAAAGACTTCCAGTGTTGGGGCATTCACCGCTTCTGGAGGCAGGTTGTTCCACTGGTTAATTGTTCTCACTGTCAGGAAGTTTCTCCCTATTTCTAGGTTGCTTCTCCTCCTTGACTAGTTTAAATTGTTGCTTATTTCCCCAGGTTTTCTCACTCTTATGCGGCTGGGAGGCGTGTGATGGCTGAGTGGCTAAAGGTTTAACATAAGCTTTATTGTCATTTTTTTTTACCGTGGGCCCATTGGCATACATTAAAAATGAAATTCTGTTGCCTGGTGTACACATACATAACACACGCATAAATATGCTGGACACAACATATGTATAAACCTACACCCTTACGTATAAATAACATATAAATATTAATCACTGTCCATCTCGAATACAGAGCAGAAAGAGGAAGCTTGAGAGACCACAAGGATGATACTGTATGGAACAAAACCAAGGAGACTAGGCCTTCACCTGTCTGAGGCAGTACAGGTTCTCCTGCTTGAGCAGGGGGCTGGACTAGAAGACCTCAAGGGTCCCTTCCAGCTCTATTCTATTCTCTATTCCTTCCCTCCTTCCTTCCTTCCTTCCTTCCTTCCTTCCTTCCTTCCTTCCTTCCTTCCTTCCTTCCCTCCCTCCCTCCCTCCCTTCCTTCCTTCCTTCCCTCCTTCCTTCCTTCCCCTCTCTCTCCCTCCCTCTCCTTCCTTCCTTCCTTGCATCCTCCCTCCCTCCCCCTCTTCCCTTACTCTTCCTTGCATCTGCCCTCTCTCCTTCCTTCCTCCCTCCCTCCCTCCCTCCCTTCCTTCCTTCCTTCCTTCCTTCCTTCCCTCCCTCCTTCCTTCCTTCCCCTCTCTCCCTCCCTCTCTCCTTTCCTTGCGTCCTCCCTCCCTTCCTGTCTTCCCTTACCCTTCCTTGCACCTATCCTCTCTCCTTCCTTCCTTCCTTCCTTCCTTCTTTCCTTCCTTCCTTCCTTCCTTCCTTCCTTCCTTCCTTCCTTCCTTCCTTCCTTCCTTCCTTCGAAACAGTTTGCCTCCAGAAATCGTGGAGGCTCCATCACTGGAGATTTTTTAAGAGGAGATCGGACATTCACTTGTCTGAGACAGTATAGGTTCTCCTGTTTGAGCAAAGGGTTGGACTAGAAGACCTCCAGGGTCCCCTCCAGCTCTATTCTCTTCTAAATTCTAAATGTCAATGTCACTTCGAACAATCACTAAATGAATGATTGCAAGTTGAAGACTTCATCTATTCCCCTCTTAATCAATCTCTTGGAATCTAAAATTAGAGTATAAATGAAATAATCAGCGATCAACTGCAAAAAAAAAAAAGAGAGAGAGAGAGAGATCTACATACAGTCCTTGTGTCCAGTAATCCATTGTAACAGATGGAATGTCAAATTAAGTACATCTTGCTTTGGTTTTTACGCCAAGCTGCAGTAGAAAAGCAAGACTTGGAAGGACTTTGTTGGGTTTTTAATTAATTCTCGTAATGCAAAGTTTTGCCAGTCTTAGGCATATCCGAGCGCAGATGTTCCTATCGAGTGATATATTTCTAATATAAAGCCACTTGATTTGTTACCTTCGCTTGGCGTGAAAAGTTTCGTTTCTTTTCTGCCTATGCAATCACTCTGCTGGTTGTGCAGCTTTCAGTAATGTTAAAAAAAAAATTACAGATCTCTGAAATGTGAATTTGTTGGCATTATGGCATTTCCTGAACCCCTAAAGTGCTTTAAGCAGGTCTAAAAATATGTAGCATTGTGAAGGGTGCTATTTTTGTCAAATGTCAGAACTCTGAAAAAGTAAAAGCTCCTTAAGCTTGATCCCCTGTGGAAAATCTAGAAATTTCAGAAATATTGCCAGCTGCCTTAATGTTTTCAATAATCATTAGAAGTGGACAATAAATGATTGGGTATAATTAAGTCATCAACAAAGGACCTAGACCGTAAAGTCTTTGTGGCTTCTTTGACAGATTTCGATCCTGTCCATTTGATTTATCCTTGCCTCTATTATTTCTCTGCAACTGAAGGCAGTGAATATTATATAGCTAGGCATAGGGAAATGTATTTCAATTAATTAAAAAAAAACACACACCACAAAGTCTGTTGAGCTCTGAGGCCGGAGTTTGGAGCAAAACCAAACTGAAGAAAGAAAGAAAAATAAATAAATGGTGGTTCTCTGCATTTTATTATCCTTCATTCAGTTTCATGCTGATTTCTCTGTCTCTTTGGGCTTCTTACCAGAAATATTTATGTAGAGTTACACTCTTATTGCCATATGGATCCAGATCCAAGAAGACCTGAGGTTATGTACTATTTTGGGTAAAAGAATTATCCCACAATTACTGCATGGAATTGTATAAGGCTTCAAAATGACCTGAATTTGGGGGAGCGGGGGAATGAGTTAGAGACAGCAGTATCTTTCCTGGTTGTTGTTGTTAGTTGGGAAGTCGTGTCCGACCCATCGCGACCCCATGCACCACGTTCCTCCAGGCCTTCCTGTCCTTTACCATCTTCTGGAGTCCATTTAGGCTCACGCCTCCTGCCTCAGTGACTCCATCCAGCCACCTCATTCTCTGTCGTCCCCTTCTTCTCTTGCCCTCCACCTTTCCCAGCATGAGGCTCTTCTCCAGGGAGTCCTTCCTTCTCATTAGGTGGCCAAAGTATTTGAGTTTTAGCTTCAGGATCTGGCCTTCTAAAGAGCAGTCAGGGTTGATCTCCTCTAGGACCGACCGGTTTGATCGCCTCGCAGTCCAAGGGACTCGCAGGAGTCTTCTCCAGCACCACAGTTCAAAGGCCTCCATTCTTTGGAGCTCAGCCTTTCTTTCCTGGAGCAAGGCTCAAATAAAGAGATGATTTGGTTTGGGGAACTAAGAAGCCAATGTGAATTGCTGAAACACGAAACAAGATTTTTTTTTCAGCTCTGTGGGGATTCCAGCTTCTTTTCAGCATGTAAAGCTACACTTTGATGCCAACAGATAGCCTTTATTGTCATTTTTTTTCCTGTGGGCACATCGGCACGTATTAAAAATGAAATTTAGTTGCTGGCTCTCAAAGTGTACACATGCATAACACACATTTAAAATGTACTATATACAACATACAGTATGTATAGACCCACACCCTTACATATAAGTGACATACAAATATTAATCACTGTCCATCTTGAATACATAACGGAAGGAGGAAGCTTGAGAGTTCACAAGGTTAATACTGTATGGGACAAAGCTGTGACTGAAGCTGGATGTTCTGCTTCGGATACCATGGAGCCCCCTCCTCCCAGAAGGTCACAAGGAAAACAGGTTGTGAAGAGGATGTGTGATGTCCCAGACAATCTTGTGGACTCTGCTCAAGCAATGCTTCTGTGCTATGTCCTGGATGAAAGGAAGGGAACTGCCAATGATCTTTTCTGCTGTCCTCACCACTCTCTGCACCGCCTTCCTGTCTGAAGCAGGGATGCTTCCAAACCAGACTGTGATACCATATGACAGGATGCTCTCAATCGTCCCTCTGTAGAAAGTGGTCAGGACAGGGGAAGGAAGATGTGCTTTTCTCATGCGACGCAGAACATGCAGGCGCTGCTGTGCCCACTTCACCAGTGTCTGGCTGTTAAGCGACCAAGCTAGCCTACTTGTTAACTGCACACCCAGGAATTTGATGCTGGTAACCATCTCCACAGGTGAATCATTAATGCACAGAGGAATGTGGCTGTGCCTGCCTTTTCTGAAATCGACAATGTTTTCCTTACACCAGTTCACCAAACCCTCAACCTCCTTGTGGTAAGTACCCTCATTGTTGTCACGAATAAGGCCCGCTACTGTTGTATCATCTGCGAACTTCACAATATGGTTGGTGGCAAACCTAGCACTACAGTCATGGGTCAACAGGGTGAACAGCCACGGACTTAGGACACAGCCCTGAGGAGATCCTGTGCTCAATAACCTGAAAGCTGACAAGAGCCTGTGAAAAGTTGCCTCAATTTGTCAGAATGAAGTGCCTCATTCTAAAACCCCTCAAGGTGGTGAACGTATCCACACAGCCTCCTATTTTCCCCCACAACAACACCCCTGTGAGGTTTCTTGGCCTGAGAGAGAGGGGCTGAAAGCCCAGTTGGCTTTCACATCTAAAGCTGGCCAAGAATTCACCATCGACTGGTGATTGGTTCAAAGTCCCTCAGCCATGCCTAAGGTGAGACTAGAACTCACAGTCCCCTGGTGATTGGTCCAAACTCACCCAGCTGTCTTTCATGCCTAAGGGAGGACTTGAACTCATATTCTCCTGCTTTCGAGCCTTAAAGATGAGATAATATTTAAATGACTTAAAGAGAGAGAATAGAATAGAAGATAATAAAATTTCTTTTCTTTTTTCTTTTCTTTTCTTTTCTTTTCTTTTCTTTTCTTTTCTTTTCTTTTCTTTTCTTTTCTTTTCTTTCCTTTCCTTTCCTTTCCTTTCCTTTCCTTTCCTTTCCTTTCCTTTCCTTTCCTTTCCTTTCCTTTCCTTTCCCTTCCCTTCCCTTTCCCTTCCCTTCCCTTCCTTCCCTTCCCTTCCCTTTCCCTCCCCTTCTCTTCCCTCCTTCCCTTCCCTTCCCTTTCCCTTCCCTTCCTTTCCTTTCCTTTCCTTTCCTTTCCTTTCCTTTCCTTCCCTTCCCTTCTCATCCCTCCTTTCCTTTCCTTTCCTTTCCTTTCCTTTCCTTTCCTTTCCTTTCCTTTCCTTTCCTTTCCTTTCCTTTCCTTTCCTTTCCCTTCCCTTCCCTTTCCCTTCCCTTCCCTTCCCTTCCCTTCCCTTCCCTTCCTTCCCTTCCCTTCCCTTCCCTTTCCCTTCCCTTCCTTTCCTTTCTTTTCCTTTCCTTTCCTTTCCTTTCCTTTCCTTTCCTTTCCTTTCCTTTCCTTTCCTTTCCTTTCCTTTCCTTTCCTTTCCTTTCCTTTCCTTTCCTTTCCTTTCCTTTCCTTTCCTTTCCTTTCCTTTCCTTCCCTTCCCTTCCCTTCCCTTCCCTTCTCATCCCTCCTTTCCTTTCCTTTCCTTTCCTTTCCTTTCCTTTCCTTTCCTTTCCTTTCCTTTCCTTTCCTTTCCTTTCCTTTCCTTTCCTTTCCTTTCCTTTCCTTCCCTTCCCTTCCCTTCCATTTCATTTCATTTCATTTCATTTCATTTCATTTCATTTCATTTCATTTCATTTCATTTCATTTCATTTCATTTCATTTCTTTCTTATTGGAAGGGAGGACAAACTCCAGTCCAACTTCATTTAACAAGAAAAGAGGACGTCTCCTTGGTCATGTGGCCGGCATGACTAGACGCCAAAGGTGCCTGTAACGCTGTTACCTTCCCACCGTAGTGGTCCCTATTTTTCTACTTGCATTTTTACGTGCTTTTGAACTGCTAGGTTGGCAGAAGCTGGGACGAGTAACAGGCGCTCACTCTGCTACGCGGCACTTGGGATTTGACCCGCCAAACTGCCGATCTTCTGATTGACAAGCTCAGCATCCTAACCCACTGAGTCAAGGAGACAGCACAGGGAGTATCAATTGTGAATATCTGCAGATGGCCCTGCTGTCTTTGGCCACTTGCAAAGTCCTGGATGCCGGGTCATGAAAAGACAGCAAGGAAAACACCCCATGTCTTAACCCACCCAGGAACGTACGATGTCCTTAGGGCAACACCCAAAAGGGAACATTTTTAACTACTTCTGCTTTCTCCCTTCTTATCTACCACGTGCCAGACTTACTGGGTGAAGTCTTCATCTTATGTGTGCCAGCTTTGCCAGGTGGGTGGCTTATGTAATCAGAAGCAATAAATACAAGGATGTCTTCTCATTCAGGGCTTCTCTCTTTTAGAAGAGCCCATCTTTGTTCAGCTGAATAAAAACATAAAAGTTTAAAAGCAACTTCCGGTTTCCTGTATTTTTTTTATCAAGCAAAACCTCAGAACCTGCACAGCACAGCGGTCATCCATTTTCATGCATCCCAAACTGTATTTGTTTGGATTATCATTGCATCACTTCAAAGAAATGGTTCATTTTATTTCATTCATTCATTCATTCATTCATTCATTCATTCATTCATTCATTCAATCATTCATTCCTTTCTTTATTCCCCCCCCTTTGCCTACTTTGCTCATCCAGTAAAGATCAATAGGCTGATTGGATCTGAGTGATTAAATCAATAGTGATACCTTTCGTGTGAATATTATCCTTAATTGTGTACAAATATCCACGTTGCCATTTTTATACTTTCCGGTGAATCCTAGTGATAGACTCATTTATTACTGAAAATAAACTTTGATGGGAGATGTACCTGCACACGAAAATGTTCCTATATTTGCATGAAGTAATCTTTCCTCCACTCCAGCATCTTTTTTTCATAATGTTCAAGTATTTTTTTTAAACTTTATTCTGCTTTCATACCAAATACCCGTCTAGTTTCTCATACATTTTAGGCAAAGATCAATCAAAAATAATTGAAAGAAAAGATTAATCAAATCCCTATGAAAGTCATGTAATAATAGTAGCCGATTAATCTATTTATCTGGTTATTGATCACCGTGAATGATAATAAGGCTGAAAGGGTCTTTAACATATATGAATTTCATTTAAGAATTTCTCTTTTAAAGCTGCTGCAAGTAAGCAATAAGTAAGGGGTGCAATTTTAATCTGTTTTAAAATTCCGTACTTTCTGCCACCCGTGGAAATAAGGAACAATCATCACTTCAATAATTGTAAAAAAAAGCTTTTTTTTTAAAAAAAGGAATCAAACTATGATGGTGATGATGAAGATGATGATTGAAAATTGGTTCCCTGAACAGTTTGGAAGAATATTGTTAGTCACAAAGAAGCAGGTAAATTTACTGTACCGAATACATAATTGAGAACAGTTTGAACAGCCTTCAAACTTGGTAAGTGCAAAATGTACTGAAAGCTTTTAAAATATTCCCAAAGCAGCATTTTGATAGACTTTCAGGGGGACCATTAGCGAGATGGAAGTTAGGCAAAGATTTAATTCCCCGCAAGTATGGGATTTGACTACTCCGATCTGTCATAATTTAAGAATGGAATAATGTGGTGGTTCTCAACCTTTTCTTTATCACACACCCCCTTTTAAATATCTTTTGTGGCCATGGACCATGGCCATGAGACCCCCAAAGCTTTAAATCTTTTCAAGATTTAAATCATAACATTTCTTCCAGCCTTCACAGAGCCCTTTTCATGACACCGGGCCCCTCAGCCATCTGTGGATCATAGGTTGAGAACCACTGGAATAACAATTTCTTATTTATATTGATAACAGGACAAGATGATCCCATCATGGAGAGGGTGGACCTAATTGTATTAGTCTTGAAATCAAAGTCCTTTACTGTTGGCTCCAGAGGATGCTAATAGCTAGGGTATCTTTGAATGACCAGAGATGACCTGGAAAAGTACATTCAGACCTAGGACTGACTCTCGAGAATTGGGAAGATGACCTTGATTGAGATATGGAAGAGCTGAGTCCTAGACAACAGGGTTAAAGCGTTTTTAAGTCCAGAAGGTCCATTTGGAAGAGACGCCTCCCTAATTCACCCAACTAGAAGGAGACGTTGTACAACACAACGAGACTTGCAAGATTCTTTTATCATAGCCTATCTAAAGAAAAGGGCTTTTAGCCCTCTTGTGGCATTGATTTTCCTGGTCTTGTCGACCTAGTGGAGTTGACTCTGACTTTGCTCACCCGGGTTGATCACTGGATCCTCCTGGATAGAAAAGAAAAAGAATTAAATGGTTTCCTACTCCAGGGAAAAGCGGCTTGGGCGTTTTCTTGAACTGTAGTTTGTTTTGCAGGCTTGGCTGTTCCTCACTTCTGATTTTTTTTTTCAGCTTCTTATAGATTCCTGAACTTTGTCATACTTCAGGCTATGTCTCATATCAGAGATACTAGATATTAAAGATATTGGTAAAGGTAAAGGTAAAGCTTCCCCCGCACATCTGTGTAAGTCATTTCCAACTCTAGGGGCCGGTGGTCATCTCCGTTTCAAAGCTGAAGAGCCAGCGCTTGTCCGAGGACGTCTCCGTGGTCATGTGGCCGGCATGACAAGACGCCAAAGGTGCACGGAACGCTGTTACCTTCCCACTGTAGGGGTCCCTGTTTTTCTACTTGCATTTTTACGTGCTTTCGAACTGCTAGGTTGGCAGAAGCTGGGATGAGTAACAGGCGCTCACTCTGCTACGCGGCACTCGGGATTCGACCCGCCAAACTGCCAACCTTCTGATCGACAAGCTCAGCGTCCTAACCCACTGAGCCACCGGGTCCCTAAAGATATTGGTACTTGAATCCTATTATGTATCATCCTCTTCTTCCTCTCTCCTCCTCCTCCTCCTCCTCCTCCTCCTCTTTCTCCTCCTCCTCCTCCTCCTCCTGCTGTGTTTTGACTGGCAGTTCATTTCTTTCTAATGGTGTAATAAGCAATAAACAGGCTCACCATCTATGCTGACATAATTCCTTTTCCCAGATGTTATTTTAAAATTAACAAAGTGGCCTTTAGGTCATCTAAGGTACAACTGAATGCAGTGGATGCAGAAATATTGTATTGTTGCTAGGAAGAAAAGTAAAAATTGCAATTTGGATGCAGTTCTCACCCATGATGGCTTGCAGTTAATTTGACCTATTTGCTTTGGGGTGAGTTTCAGCTTTCCCTGCTCTTCTGCTCCTCATTCCAACCTTGCCCTTCGCTTGATTTGAGTCAAAGCAAAGACAGTTTCTTTTTGCAGGTAATTTCCATTCTGGGATCCTCACAATTCACTCTTCAATCTTGTAACGTGTCAGAGCTTAGTGTAATAAATGAGGCAATTTAGCAATCTGAAAGAATCCCAGAGTGAAAACTGATTGCTTTTCATTACCTGATTTTATTCCCGTTTCTGCACTCCTTTTGTGAATTCCTCTTAAGTGCGTTTGAACAGTTTCATCTGGATTAAATGCCTTTTGGCCTACGTTGCCAACCCAGGTGATGTACAAGGATGCAAATAGTCCCAGATTAGCAGTGGTGGGATTATCAACCAGTTCACACCAGTTCGGCAGAACCAGCAGCTAGTTTTTTGTTGCCCAGGCCCAGAATGGACTTCCGGAAGCGGCATCCACACAGAGAACCGGTTGTTCACATGTTTGAATCCCACCACTGCAGATTAGGTTTAGGAAACAGGATCAGGAACCCAAAACGTCTTGGAAGTTTGGGAAAATGAAAGTAATGTATCGAGGGGAACTTTACTTTGCAGCTTATAAAGATGAAGTTATTAAGGCCTAAAACAAAGAGCAGAAGTTGAAATTTCAAAACTGTCACGGTGTATTTTCTTGACTTTATCGGAGCGCGTGTCTATGGAGATTCCCAACCATCCAGGTCATGGTTGCTCCAAAGGTGTTTTTCGAAAAGCAACTGGGAATAACAGAGTTGGAAGGGACCTTCCTTGGAGGTCATCTAGTCCAACCCCTTGCACAACCATTTCAGACAAATGTTTCTCCAATCTCTTAAAAACCTCCTGTGTTGGAGCACCCACAACATCTGAAGGCCGGATGTTCCACTGATTAATTATTCTAACTGTCAGGAAATTTTTCCATAGTTCCAGGTTGGTTGTCTTCTTCATTAGTTTCCATCCGTTGCTTCTTGTCCTGCCTTCAAGTGCTTTGGAGAATAGCTTGACCCCCTCTTCTTTGTAGGAACCCGTCAAATATTGCAACGCTGCTATCAAGTCACCCCTCGTTCTTCTTTCCATTCTTCTTTCCTGCAATTATTCTTCACCTGTTTTAGCCTTCAGCCCTCTAAATATCTCTGCTGCTCTTTGCTGCCCTGTTTCCAGACTCTCAAGGTATTTTTTTACATCGTAGCAACCAAAGCACATGGTCATTGAGGGAATTTATTCCCTTCTATTCAAGGTTCTGGTAATGGTTTTTAAGTCCCTACATGGCATGGGTCCGGAGTACCTCAGGGACCACCTGCTGCCGGCGTCAACTTCCCTCCGCCCTGTGCGTTCCCACAGAGAGGGCCTCCTCAGGGTGCCTCCAGTCAGAGAATGTCAGCTGGCGGCCCCCAGGGGGAGGGCCTTCTCTGTGGGCGCTCCGGCTTTATGGAACCAGCTGCCGGTCGAGCTCCGGATGGCACCGGACCTTCGCTCCTTCCGACGCGGTCTGAAGACCCATTTATTTGAACAAGCTCGCCTGGCCTGATGGGGGATGTTAGGTTTTTTAATGGGGTTTTTTACATTGTTATTGTTTTTATCTGGGCTATTATTTAATCCTTTTTAATTTTTGTATTCTCTATTTATATGTGCCCTGTTCACCGCCCTGAGTCCTTCGGGAGAAGGGCGGTATATAAATATAATAAAATAAATAAATAAATAAATAAATAAATAAATAAATAAATAAATAAATAAATAAATAAATAAAATACACTTGAAACTTGCACTGCTTTGGGTGATCAAGACAGCCAGGGCTTTTTTTCTCATAGAACGCTCAGAACGGAGTTCCGGCACCTTTTTTGGATGGAACCCTGTAGGGTAGGCAAGGCGGGTTGTATGACGTGTGTGAGTTCCGGCACCTTTTTCTTTTACAAAAAAAGCACTGAAGTCTGGCCATGAACTTTGGGCTGTACGGAGAGAAATTAGACAGCAAAAAGGGCAAACCCGGTGACTATCCTTGCTTTATTCTTTCCTGTTTTGCTCCACCTGTTTAGATCTGGCTTGTTTCAACCATTTCAGAAAAGCTACCAAACGAGGATGAATGAAATGCTTACACTGGCTAAGCTAAGGAAAGCACGTGAAGTGGTAACTTATTTAAGAACAACAATCTCCAGGGGAGAATTTGCTCTCTACCGGCCACACTAATGCTACGAATGAAGAAATGCTCCGTTGCTGATAGGGAGCTATTATACTGAACCTGCGCTTGAAAGGATTCAGCCAGACAGCCGTCAAGCATCGCCGCTTTTGATCCTGTGCCGTGGAAGCCAGCAAAGCTGCTTGACTTAGAGCGCTGAAATTCACTCAAGCAGAGAAGAGGAGAAAAACAGAAAAGCAGGCAGTACATCCTGGCTGAAGCTTCCAATCAAATAAAATCATTTCTGGTGTACGTGAACCTAGGAGGCGGATGAACCTTGTCAGTGGTAATGCCACAGATCAGACAAGAGCCTATCAATACCGGCTCTATGTAGTCCCACACTCTGAAGGTGTCCTGTTGATTTAGTAGGGAGATGCTGCCAAGTCTACTTAGCAGCCAGTCAACTATTCTGTACCTCCGCAGCAAAGTTTTCTTCCTGTATACCTGTTGAGTTCTGTAAAGGAAATTGTATAGAATAGAATAGAATAGAATAGAATAGAATAGAATAGAATAGAATAGAATAGAATAGAATAGAATAGAATAGAATAGAATAGGTATAGAATGGAATGGAATGGAATAGAATAGAATAGAATAGAATAGAATAGAATAGAATAGAATAGAATAGAATAGAATAGAATAGAATAGAATAGAATAGAATGGAATGGAATGGAATGGAATGGAATGGAATGGAATGGAATGGAATGGAATGGAACGGAACGGAACGGAACGGAACGGAACGGAACAGAACAGAACAGAATAGAATAGATATTGGAATGTAGTGTAATGTAATGTAATGTAATGTAATGTAATGTAATGTAATGTAATGTAATAGAATAGAATAGAATAGAATAGAATAGAATAGAATAGAATAGAATAGAATAGAATAGAATAGAATAGAATAGAATAGAATAGAATAGAATAGAATAGAATAGATATTGTAATGTAATGTAATGTAATGTAATGTAATGTAATGTAATGTAATGTAATGTAATGTAATGTAATAGAATAGAATAGAATAGAATAGAATAGAATAGAATAGAATAGAATAGAATAGAATAGAATAGAATAGAATAGAATAGAATAGAATAGAATAGAATAGAATAGAATAGAATAGAATAGAAGAAAACAAGAGCGGAATAGAACAGAACAGAACAAGAGCAGTATAGAACAGAATAGAATAGAACAGAACAGGAATAGAACAGAACAGGAATAGAATAGAATAGAATAGAATAGAATAGAATAGAATAGAATAGAATAGAATAGAATAGAATAGAATAGAATAGAATAGAATAGAATAGAATAGAATAATGGAATGGAATGGAACAGAACAGAATAGAATAATGGAATGGAACAGAACACAACATAACATAACATAACATAACATAACATAACATAACATAACATAACATAACATAACATAACATAACATAACATAACATAACATAACATAACATAACATAACATAACATAACATAACATAACATAACATAACATAACATAACATAACATAACATAACATAACATAACATAACATAACATAACATAACATAACATAACATAACATAACATAACAACAGATGAGATGAGATGAGATGAGATGAGATGACATGGTTTCTCAGATAATCTGTTATCTTATCAATTAACAACTATAACCTAGAGGTTCACAATGTGATATGACAGCCATTGTTTGATATGTTGGCCAAACCAGGTCCAGCCAATACAGAGGTTATACTACACATCAATGCAGGGGATGTATAACTTTGGGTCTTCACAGATTGCAAGATTCTCCTTTCAGTGCCCTGTCTCTTTTCTTTAAAAAAGATCAGCACAAGTCCTGTCCTCCTGCTCCTCACCCTCCATGTGAGCACAACACGCTCAAAGATGATTAGGGGACTGGATCTAAAACAAATGAAGAACAGTTGCAGGGACTGTATACATCTAGTATAATGAAGAGAAGGACAATGAGCGATATGATAGCAGTGTCCCAGTATTTGACGGGCTGCCACAAAGAAGAGGGGGGAGGGTCAACCTATTGTCCAAAAGACCTTAAGGCAGGACAAGAAGCAACAGATAGAAACTTATCAAGGAGAGAAGCAACCTAGAACTAAGGAGAAATTTCCTGACAGTTAGAACAATTAACCAATGGAATAGCTTGCCTTCAGAAGTTGTGGGTGCCCCATCCCTGGAAGTTTTTAAGAAGAGATTGGACAGCCATTTATCTGATAGTACTATAGAGTCTCCTGCTTGAGCAGGGTGTTGGTCTAGAAGATCTCCAAGGTCCCTTCCAACTCTGTAATTCTCTTATTTTGGTCTCCAGACTCTTCTAAATGCAAATGCATCCAAGAAAAAGATCTAGAAAATGGCAGGAATTGTCAGGAGAAGCAAGAAAGTGAAGAGGTGCTAAGGATCTGAACGCACAGATCTGGGACCAGATGCAATCATAAGCATCAAAAAAAGAGGATTCTTAGAGATGTCAAGAAAATAGGAATGGAAATTAGGGGAGGCTTTTAGTCAAGGCAGTACTGAGTCGTGTTTTTTTTTAAAAAAGAACAGAATTGGAATCTTCTAGAGCACAGGGATGCGGTGGCTCAGTGGGTTAGGACGCTGAGCTTGTCGATCAGAAGGTCGGCAGTTTGGTGGGTCGAATCCCAAGCGCCGCGTAACAGAGTGAGCGCCTGTTACTCGTCCCAGCTTCTGCCAACCTAGCAGTTCGAAAGCACGTAAAAATGCAAGTAGAAAAATAGGGACCACTGCGGTGGGAAGGTAACAGCGCTCCGTGCGCCTTTGGCGTCTAGTCATGCCAGCCACATGACCACGGAGACGTCCTCGGACAAGCGCTGGCTCTTCGGCTTTGAAACGGAGATGAGCACCGGCCCCTAGAGTCGGAAATTTCTAGCATGCATGTGCGGGGAACCTTTACCTTTACCTAGAGCACAGAGGGTCTATTCCAAAGAGTAAAGAGGTGAGGAAAAGAAATTTAGATGAGTTTGGAGGGATAGAGTAAACTCTGATGCACAGAGGCACACGGGCACAAGGGAAAAATTAGAAGCATAAAAGCAGTTTTGCTTAGAGGCAAAAGGAGAAAGGGGAAAAGGAATTATTAGCCTACTTAAGAGACAGCCTAAAGAAATAAAGAAAAGAAAGAGGCAAAATTTCAAGTTAAGGGAGAGAGGAGCCCACTCAAGAGTAAGTAAGAGCTATAAAAGAGTGTTGTGATTCAGCGTCAGCCTGTGGTTTCAGCAGCTGAGTCGGACAATTCTGAAGAGGAGGAGGAGGAGGGGATTGGAGAGCCTTTGCTTGCAGAGGAAAGTTCTGATGCACCACAAAGCTCTCAGCCAGGCCCCTCCCGTCTTGTTCCTCCTCAGACCCAGCTGTATGAGCCTGAAAGATTGGAAGAAGACGATCCACAGCTGGCTTTGTTCAGGGACGCTCAAAGCAGGAGACAGACAAGCAGAAGTGAACAAAGAAAAGCAATGAGGCACCTCGGGAGGAGGCAAAGAGAAGCCACGCCCTGAGACTGCTGTTTAAAAGGGGAATGTGTGGGAGGTGCTGGTTGCCGAAAGCAAGAATAAATTTCTTTGCAGCCAATCGGGGAGAAGACAAGCTTGGGGGACATATGGATTTAGGAGTACAGTACTGACATAGATAAAGCCTGGTAATTTCATCAATAGGGAAACTGCCCAGGGAATCAGCCTGGAGAGAATTTAAGGTCCAAAGGGTGAAGAGAAGAAGTAGAGTAGATTTAGATAGCCAAGATGGAAGGAAGTTCATCCTGCAAGGAACAAGTAAAACCATGATTAGATTAGACGAAACGTTAAAATGTCCAGTAATGTCAAGTTGGTCCCTATGTAGCTAAGAGAGTAAAATTTTGTACAGGGGAAAAAAAAAACACCCCACAATGTTTCTTAGAGTTTAAAATACAGTTGGGGACAGCGCAGTAAAGATGTCGGAGGGAGTTCGTAATAATTTGGGGAACAAATTGCTTTGAATTCTTGAATCTCCCTGAGAAACCAAAAAGAGTGCTTGTTCCGTCCAAATTGATGTGGTGAGTGAAAACTCCAGAAAAAATCACTGCCACTTAAAAAGAGATCAAAGGCAGAACTTAAAAATTGAACTAAACCAAAGGATAATGATTTTGAAAACTGCTTTGAGGGAGGGGAATGGAAACCAATTGTAGCAGATCTGTTCCATCTGTGCTAACGGGGGTGGGGGGGTGGAGAAAGAAATTTAAAACAACAGTCACAAGCAATGAAAATGGGCAGCGATCTTTGCCATATACTGTATATATATGAGGAACTGATATCTTCAAAAGTCTGTTAGGAACTTTGGAATGGTTACAGCGGAGAGTAATATAATAGATTTTGGCATGTGAGGATGATTAATCTAGCGATGTATTGAACTCCATATCCTTTCTAGAAATGTAACTGCAAAAGTGAAGACATTCTGGCTACCCTCTCTTCCAATGTGACACCCATGGGTGTCTTAAAGAATGGTATTTTCAGCGATGCTAGCTCATAAAGCAAAACTGAATTTATTCCATTGATTACAGGGTAAACCCTCAAACACACAGAGAGAAAACAGCCTGCAAGCATGTTGCAGTAGGCTATTTCATTAAGGCTAGCTCTTGCAAACAGCAATTGGAGGGGTAAATCCATCTTTCAGTGGTACCGTTTGAAGAGGGGGGTCAACCTATTCTCCAAAGCACCTGAAGGCAGGACAAGAAGCAACGGGTGGAAACTCATCAAGGAGAGAAGCAACTTAGAACTAAGGAGAACTTTCCTAACAGTGAGAACAACTAACCAGTGGAACAACCTGCCTGCAGAAGTGGTGGGTGCACTGTAAAGTCGCATGCTTCACATAGAGACGGACACAGAGCTGGGGTAAAAATGAGTTTATTCTGAACAGAAGGAACTGGGGAAACAGGGAAGCCTGGCATCTATTTATACCTGCCCAAGTGGATGGCATCCAATCAGTTCAAACCTGGGCTTCCTGCCAGGGCAGGTGACAATGGGTGTAGATCCTGGCTTCCCACCAGGCTGACCATGCCTGGGGCTGTCAACAGCTTAACTCATTAGGCTTATCCTGAGTGAGCAGTTATCGCCCAGAGCTGTCCAACCCCTCTGCTGATCTGCACCATCAGCCTCCTGCTGTGCTGTCCCTTTGTGTATGCTGGGAGGCATACACTGCATGCACCATCACTGGAGACTTCGAGGCAGAGACTGGACAGCCATTTGTTTGAAGTGGTATTGGGTCTCCTGCTTGAGCGGGGGTTGGACTAGAAGACCTCCAAGGCCCCTTCCAACTCTGTTATTCTGTTAACTCATGCCGCATGGCCAAAAAAAGTTTCTAACAACTTTGGTGGTTATGATAGACCCTTTCAAACTAAACACAGATAGAATGTTTGTATCACATAGGATAATGTTTCTCAACTGTGGCAACTTTCAAAGGGGGTAGACTTCAAATCCTAGAATACTCCAGCCAGCATGACATAGGAAACTTGAGAAAGACATAATTAGTTTTTTAATGATGTCAGGAAGAAAAAAAAACTTTTGCAAAAAAAAATATTGTCCGGTGTTATGAACAAATCTATGTAAGAAAGGCATATTGCAACTGTCTCCTCGGACGCAAGGAGACAAGGGTGCATTAACGTCTGTGGCAGGGGGAGTTTATTTTCTATTTCTGACATCTGAATATGGCTTACATCTAATTATATATCCCGTCTATTATCCATGCCTTAATCCAGTGCATATCTGGATGGATATATATTAATTCATCCCATATTTTATCCCGTGGATAACTTGATTCAGCTGCCCTTTAAGTTACATTGTCTGTGGAGATTCTCAGTCATCTAGGTCATGGCTGTCCCAACGGTGCTGTTTCAAGAGGCAACTGGACTTTGTTTTTTTTCCTTCAGAACTGAAGATGAAAAGATGTAAATAGATGGAGTTCTTATCGGTGGAGAGCAGATGGCTTCCTTGGTATTGCAAATGGCAAGGTGGACCCAGTGAATATGAATTCAGATGCAAAACAACTACGAAAATGAGACCTTTTTCAGAATGGATGGAAATGCCAAAGAACATGGTAATCAGCCACATGCAAATTAAATTTAATTTATAGAACCCAGCTGGATAACTTTGGGTGAGTTCATCTCTCTCTCTCTCTCTCTCTCTCTCTCTCTCTCCCTGGGAAGGAAGGAAGGAAGGAAGGAAGGAAGGAAGGAAGGAAGGAAGGAAGGAAGGAAGGAAGGAATGGAAGGAAGGAGGGAAGGAAGGAAGGAAGGAAAGAGAGAAGAAAGGAAAAAGGGAGGAAGGCAGGGAGAGAAGGAAGGAAGAAAGGAAGGAAGGAAGTCATAACAAGAGAGGGATGGAGGGAGAGAGTTATGCATGCATTTGTTTGCAGGCAACAAATATCCTTGCCAAATCATGAATATTAATGTCATTGAGACCTAACAGCTTCTGCTTGGGCTCGTTCGCAAAAGGGAAGAGCACGAGGGTTATCTTAAAAGGAGCTCAGGATTCTCAAAGGTTTACAGGTAGTTCTCAACTTACAACATTTAGTCAGCATTGAAAGTTACAACAGCACTGAAAATAAGGACTTAAAACAGTTTTTCACACGTACGACTGTTGCAGCATCCCCGGGGTCACATGATCCAAAGTCAGAGGCTTAGCAACTGACTCATATTATGATGGTTGCAATGTCCTGGGTTCATGGGACCCCCTTTTTGTGGCCTTCTGAGAAGCCTAGTCAACAACTGTGTTACTAACTTAACAACTGCAGAGATTCATGTAACAACTGTGGCAAGAAAGGTCGTAAGGTTCTCCTGCTTGAGTAAGGGGGGGCTAGACTAGAAGACCTCCAAGGTCCCTTCTGTCCTATCCTATCCTATCCTATCCTACCCTATCCTACCCTACCGTACCCTACCCGTCTCTACTCTACTCTACTCTACTCTACTCTACTCTACTCTACTCTACTCTACTCTACTCTACTCTACTCTACTCTACTCTACTCTACTCTACTCTATTCTATTCTATTCTATTCTATTCTATTCTATTCTATTCTAAAGGCAAAATCCATTTAACAACCATTTCGCTTAGCAACAGAAATCCTGGTCCCAGTTGCAGGTCCTAAGTCAACGACTACCCTTACTAGGTGTCTTAGTTGCGTGCCACTTGCTACTTCTTAAACTCTGTTTTAAGAGCTTTATAAGCTCTTCTGATTATGGATCTGTAGCTCATATTTTCCCCTATTCCCTCCCCGGCCCGTCTCCAGGAATAGAGCTGCTGTTAACCATTTCTTTTCCCTTGAACTTCATAAAATACTCCACCCGACTGCTGATCAGTAAATCAATAAATGCCAGGTTTTCTAAGGCATACAGTGTCACTAATTCTCCTTGCCTAAAAGCATGGGCTTTGAGGAGAAAGTTCTCTTGCCTTCCTTTCTGATTGGCGTTTTCAGAAAAAAAATATGTGTTCTGGGGTTCCTTTGACCCTGACTAATGATGTTTGGCTAATGATGTTCTTGCATAAACTAAGTTTCCAATGGAGATCAGGAATATAACAGTGGCTGTCTTTCTAATGACTTTCCAGTTTGGTACAGTGATTAAGGTGAGGGAAGAATCCAGAGAAAGAAATAATTTGGGGGAATATTAAAAAAGGCAGAATACATCCCCCTAAAGGAATAAGGGAGAAGACCTTAAAAATGACAGAAGCCAGCCCCAGCCCCTCTCCCCCAAGCAGAAACTAGGCAGAGGCCAGCTTTTAGAAATGCAGATGTAATAATCCATTCAGGAAGGTTGGAGCCAGGAAACTATTAGGAAGACAAAGACACCTAAAATCTACATAAAGATAAAGGTAAAGGTTCCCCCGCATATGCATTCTAGTCATTTCCAACTCTAGGGGCCGGTGCTCATCTCTGTTTCAAAGCCAAAGAGCCAGTGCTTGTCTGAGGATGTCTCCATGGTCGAGTAACAGGCGCTGGGACGAGTAACAGGCACTCAGTCTGCTACGCGGCACTCGGGATTCGACCCGCCAAACTGCCGACCTTCTGATCGACAAGCTCAGCGTCCTAACCCACTGAGCCACCGCGTCCCTTTTAAAATCTACATATCCCCACCCAAATTCAAAGGACAGGAGACATAATAGGATTAACCCACCAATACTAAAAGGGCACACTCAGACTCAGGTCAAAGTACACGACACAGGAAATACGAAGCCTCAAACAGGAACAGGAAACAACCTCAAGAGCCCCAGAAGGTATAAAAACTCATCACACCCTGCTATATGTGTTCAGTTTTCCCAGAGCCATCTTCCTATCTGGCTCTCCTCTTCAATAAACGACAACCTTCTTTCTAAAGCAGTCTCCATTTTGATTGTTCCCAGCTTGGACTGGACCCTGATGAAGATTTTTCCTTCCACAAAGGCATTAGGCTAGGAACAGGGGTTTCCATGAGTTGTAGTCCTGCCTTAGGAAAGAACTGATGACTTTGGGTGAGTCCCCCCTCTCTCAGTTTTACGAAGGTGGCAAACAGCTTTTGAAATCTTGGGAAGAAAGCTTTTTAATTACTCTCTACACTCCCATCTTGGGGGGGGGGGGGAGAAACTAAATTAGAAATATCTGTGCTGTAGGCACAGATATTCCAGGAAGACATTCTAGGAAGAAAACAAGAGATCACAGATTTTTACACGAGTGAGGGTCCTTCAGATGATTGTTGGCAGTCCCAGATTTGATAAAGGAAGAGTTATGAAGGATGATCATTTGGAAGATAAAGAGAAAAAGTACCCAATAAAGAAAAAAAAATCATCTAGAAATAATAAAAAAGGAAGGGTTGGGGTGGAGGAGAACAGCAAACCAAGGCCATGGTTTGAGGTGTATCTAAAGCAGAATTTTCAAGAAATTGTCCTGGGTATCGGATTTCTCAATGGGCCCAACTATCAGTTATTCAGCCCTGCCTTTGGTGACCTAAGAAACTTTGCAGTTTGATACAGACAGGGAAGTTGCTTGATTGCAGACAAGCACCAAGAATATGAGCGAAAGCACAAATTAGAGGAAGATCACGGGAATCAAGACATATGCATTGTTATGTACTTTACGTAACAGCCTTTGTGTTCAAATTCTAGGCTTCCTTTCAAGTCAATTAACCTTGGTCCCTCTTTTTTCCCAGCCTTGAGATTTGGAAATATTTACAGAATACAGAAGAACAGAGTTGGAAGGGACCTTAGAGGTCTTCTAATCCAACCCCCTACCATACCAGACAAATGTCTCTCCAGTCACTTCTTGAAAACCTCCAGAGATGGAGCACCCACAACTTCTGAAGACAAGCCATACATACACACTTTAGAACAGGGGTCTTCAAACTTGGCTCTTTTATGACTTGTGGACCTCAACTCCCAGAATTCCTCAGCCAGCGTGCCTGGCTAAGGAATTCTGGGAGTTGAAGTCCACAAGTCATAAATGGACCAAGTTTGAAGACCAGTGCTTTAGAACGAGGAGACCGAAATTTATCTCAATGATATATAATCAGTCGCTGCTATAGCCAATATTCTATATTCTAATATTCTTCCTGACAGTCTCTTGATTGGGACAATCTCCCTTTTAGTGGAATGGATTGTGCAAGAGAATTCCTCAATGGATTATACACAGAGCATTTTGCCCTACTTGAGTTCCCACTCGGCGTCATTAGCTTAATTGCCATTGATTTGCATACGACGAGGCACCCGCTCTCCTTTTTATGCCTTTCATATTCCAAGGCTACAAGAACATTTCACATTTATCTAATGTTCCCTTCAGAGGCAGAATGCCTTTTCACCTAATTGGATTGCTTGCCCAAAGAAAATGAGTTTTTTTTGTCCTCCCCCCACCCCCCGCCCCTGTTTTGGCCATCTGCCCAAATTTAGCAAGCTCCCAGAACCATCCGTCCAGTTATTAGTTAGGAATAATGAAAACTGTAGCCAAAGACATCTGGAAAACGAAGGAATTTTTTTTCCTTGGTGTTATCTTTTTCTTCTTGGAACTGGGAATTGCTATGCGTGCGCACTTTTGAGTTCCCCAGTAGAACTAATTTGAGGGATGTTTATTTTTTTAATTAATTTGTGCAAAGAATATAGAAAGTATTGCAAAGTCCATAATGGACTAGAAGAGTGATTGCTGATGCAATGATGATGTTACCTAGTTGGGTGATGAAACCTGTGCAAGAAAACAACCAAGGACCCAAGAGTCAAAGTCCTCCTCCTCCTCCTCCTCCATCATTTTGCAAACCTCACTTCCTTGTGGCACTGATGACGTTACCCAGTTGGGTAATGAAATGTATGCAAGAAAACAACCAAGCTCAGAGAGCTTCAAGGACCCAAACTCCTGCTCCTCCTGCTCCTCCTCCTGCTCTTTCTCCTCCTCCTCCTCCTCCTCCTCCTCCTTCTCCTCCATTTCTTCCTCCTCCTCCATTTCGCAAAGGCCACTTCCTTGTGGCACTGATGACGTTACCCAGTTGGGTAATGAAATGTATGCAAGAAAACAACCAAGTTCAGAGAGCTTCAAGGACCCAACCTCCTGCTCTTACTGCTCCTGCTCCTGCTCCTCCTCCTTCTCTACCTTATCCTCCTCCACTTCCTCCTCCTCCTCCATTTCACAAATGGCACTTCCTTGTAGCACTGATGATGTTACCTAGTTGGGTAATGAAATGTCTGCAAGAAAACAACCAAGCTCAGAGAGCTTCAAGGACCCAACATCTTGCTCCTCCTCCTGCTCCTGCTCTTTCTCCTCCTCCTCCTCCTTCTCCTCCATCTCCTCCTCCTCCTCTTCCTCCTCCTCCTCCATTTCACAAATGCCACTTCCTTGTAGCACTGAAGATGTTACCTAGTTGGGTAATGAAACATCTGCAAGAAAACCACCAAGCTCAGAGAGCACCAAGGACCCCACAGTTCAACCCAGAGCTACAGGTATTCAGATTGTATGCTTAACAAAACCTGTGCAGAGCTGAGAGGGAAAGGCAGTGTTAATATTGATACAGCTAAGGCAGTGGTGGGATTCAAATAGGTGAACAACCGGTTCTCTGTGTGGATGCCGCTTCCGGAAGTCCATTCCGGGCCTGGGCAACAAAAAATTAACTACCGGTTCTGCCGAACTGGTGCTTGTCGATCAGAAGGTCGGCAGTTTGGCGGGTCGAATCCCGAGTGCCGCGTAACAGAGTGAGTGCCTGTTACTCGTCCCAGCTTCTGCCAACCTAGCAGTTCGAAAGCACGTAAAAATGCAAGTAGAAAAATAGGGACCACTACGGTGGGAAGGTAACAGCGTTCCGTGTGCCATTGGTGTCTAGTCATGTCAGCCACATGACCACGGAGACGTCCTCGGACAAGCGCTGGCTCTTCGGCTTTGAAACGGAGATGAGCACCGGCCCCTAGAGTTGGAAACGACTAGCACTTATGTGCGGGGGAACCTTTACCTTTACCTTTATTGTTTGAAATGATATAGGGTTTGGACTAGAAGACCTCCAAGATCCCTTCCAATTCTATTCTATTCTACTATTCTATTCTATTCTATTCTATTCTATTCTATTCTATTCTATTCTATTCTATTCTATTCTATTCTATTCTATTCTATTCTATTCTATTCTATTCTATTCTATTCTATTCTATTCTATTCCATTCCATTCCATTCCATTCAACTTGTGTTGAACAGTGGACTTCTTCAGAGCTTCAGTAAATCCTGTTGACAAACTTCAACCACTTTATGACCCTAAATTGATCAAATTGATTAAGAACTTCCATTAAAATGATTCTTTTTAAAAAAGAAAAGAAAAGAAAAGAAATATCCATCTGTAGTCTCTGGAAGCAAAACCCAGAAATAATGACAGTGTTAGGAAAAGAGAAAACGGAAGGACAGTGGAAGGGTATGGAGGAAGAACAAAATCCAGAAAGTGTCAGCTTTCATGCCCTGCATTAAACCTTTTTAAAATTAGATTTTATAATCTATCACACTTTGTTTTCTGACCCTCTGCCCTCTTGTTCTGCTCTTCGCTTGGCAATGCTAAGAACACAAGTGGCAGGTGATAGACAGAAAAATGGCTAAAATGGATATGAAACCATCACCAACAGCCTTCACTTTTGCTAAAACACTTGTTAATGTTGCATTCCATGCTTACTATTAATTTGTGCTTTTCTGTTTTTGTTTGATTTTGTTTTTCATTTATTCGTGAAACTGAGTTGGAATGGATGAATAAAATAACCTTGAAATTAGAGGCTAAGTTCAAATTAACAACAAAACTCCCACCTATTTCTTTAAAAAAGGTGGCGGAACGCATCACTCGGGTGTTATTCTTTTTATCCTGATTATTTATGGAAATTTGAATCCATCCCTTTGCCAGAAATACTCCTGGAGCATTTTTTCAGAGAGAAAAACACCCTGTAATTTAACTAGTTAAGTTAAAAAAAAAAACTCAGTGGCATCTGAGCAGGCCAAATCATTCAAGCCTGCTCCTGATTTTTAAAGCTTATAGGGGGAAGATTTGTTAGCTGTTTGAAGATTATACCTTTTAGGCTTAAGAGGGCCGGTACAGTGACTACTAGGCAAATGGATCAAACTGTGAATGCTTTGTACGAAAAACGAAAGAGCTGTGCAATTTTATTATTATTTTTTTCCCCAAGAGAAGACAACGTGGTTTGCTCAAGTTATGATGCGGGTTAAAATTTGGAAAACAACAGAGGTAATCCTCAGCTTACACATAGTTCACTTAGCGACCGTTCAACATTACGACGACACTCAAAAAAGTGACTGGCGACCGTTTTTCACAGTTGCGACCTTTGCAGCATTCCCCAGGATCACGTGATCCAAATTCAGAATTCTTGGCAAGTGGTTCATACTTATGATGACCGTCGCAGTGTCCCAAGGTCACGTGATCCCCTTTTGCGAACTTCGGATAAGCAAAGCGAAGGGGGAAAGCCGGATTGACTTAACAACCACGTTACTAACTTATCCACTGGAGTGACTGACGTAACGGCGGTGGGAAGAGAGGTGGTACAATGGGGCGAAATTCACTTAACAGATGTCTGACTTAACAACAGACATTTGGGGCCCAGTTGTGGCGGTAGTATACCTGTAGAATAAGGGATCCCACTGCAGCCTTAAGCTAACAGCAAGAGGCAATCTTGAGGAATGATTTCAGCAAAGGTCTACGGCCCTAATAAATATTTGATTATCGAAGATTTTTTAAAACAATTGTTATTAAAAGAATTGATTTAGTTTTTTTAAAAAAAAACTACTGAAAGACAGAATAGAAATAGATAATAAAAGGCTGAATAATAATAATAATAATAATAATAATAATAATAATAATAATAATAATAATAATAATAATAATAATAATAATAATAATAATAATAATAATAATAATAATAATAATAATAATAATCCACATCTGCCTATCCCTTGGTAAGGACTCGATAGGTAGACAAAAATGCCAAACCCAGTCTGAAGATCTGGCTGCGATTCTTCTTCTTCTTCTTCTTCTTCTTCTTCTTCTTCTTCTTCTTCTTCTTCTTATTATTATTATTATTATTATTATTATTATTATTATTATTATTATTATTATTATTATTATTATTAAACTTTTATTCATTAAACATGAACCTCAAGTCAACTGAACATTCATCATTATCATCATCATCATCACAGCCAGATCTTCAGACTAGTTTTGGCATTTTTGTCTACTTTTATTATTATTAATAATAATAATAGAAGTAATCTTGGAGGTCATCTAGGAAACCCTATACCATTTCAGACAATTGGCTGTCCAATCTCTTCTTAAAAACTTCCATACACACACACAAGTGCACCTTTAGCTTTGAAAGGCTCATTATTTTGGTCAACATTATAGAAAACTGATGAAACAGCAGGAAGATTTATGGCTATTTTCTTTGAAGGTGGTGTGGAAATTCTTCTAAGTTCTTTGTGTTGTAGCACAAGAATAATTTCTGCCTTGTCCATGATAGAATTATTGAGAAAGCTCTGTTTCGTTTTGTTTTTGTTTTTTTAAAAAAATATGTATATTATATTGAATTATATGCCAACTGCTTAGTATTGAACAGAGGCAGTTTTTGAAGTTCTAACCATAATCACTAGGAAAAATACTATAATTCTAAACAGAAAGGACTGGATTTCAAAAAAGTGTGGTTCAGCCATTTTTTGAGAAAATTACATATTTGGTTTATTCTAGGGAACCATTTGGCATTTCCATTTCCAGTGCTGGGACTTGTTAGTTGGGAGGAAACCTGTTTTTGAACAGGTTTGGCCAACATTAAAAGTTTACTGTTTATTTGTAGAGTTTACAATGTCAGGCAAACTAGGGATATATAGGTTTTTTGGGGGTAGGGTGTCCTTTCGATGTATTTTCTGATTGTTTTACACTTTTTATTTGCTTTGGGGTATGATAAAATGTGTACTTTTTAAATTACTTTAGATGTTTCTGTTTCAATTTGGATCACTGTAAGAATTGGGTTTTTGAACAAAAAATAAAACATGCTTGAATGGAAAAAAAAGGGAACTTGTATATCATTACTTAATCAAATTTGTTATCTTTCCATTTGGGATTTCAATCATAAGTTCAGCTTCGTTTCCTTTTTCCCCCCTCCTTCCAATTCAGGATTATTGAACCAAAAAAGGCTATTCTGTAGCCTAGAGTGATATACAAGATATTTGGGTGTTTCAGAAATCCATATCTATCTATCTATCTATCTATCTATCTATCTATCTATCTATCTATCTATCTATCTATCTATCTATCTATCTATCTATCTATCTATCTATCTATCTATCTATCTATCTATCTGTTATCTAACTTTCTATCTGTCTCTGTCTGTCCAGCTATCTAGCTATCTATTCTAATTATCTATCAATTATCTATCCATCTAATTATCTATCAGTTATCTGTCTGTCTGTCTATCTATCTGTCTATCTATCTAATTATCTAACAATCTAATTTTCTATTTGTCTATCTGTCTGTCTCTCTGTCTAGCTATCTAACTAGCTATTCTAATTAACTATCAATTATCTATCCATCTAAATATCAGTTATCTATCTGTCTGTCTATCTATCTATCTATCTATCTATCTATCTATCTATCTATCTATCTATCTATCCATCTAATTATCTATCAGTTATCTAACTTTCTATCTGTCTCTCTGTCTGTCTCTTTGTCTACCTATCTAGCTAACTATTCTAATTATCTATCTATCTATCTATCTATCTATCTATCTATCTATCTATCTATCTATCTATCTATCTATCTATCTATCTATCTATCTATCTATCTATCTATCTATCATCTCTCTTCCCATTTAATCAGAAACCAATGTTTATGAGGTCGAATTATGCATGCATGAGTTTGAACTATTGTAATAAAAAATGTAGCATTTATCTGCAGTTCATAATTACAGTAATTACTGCTCTCCCCGCAGTGGAAAACTGATTTAGAAACTTGATAATCCCATGATATGATGGCCTTACAAATATTCAAACAAATTAGCACTCCTCCTTTCAATGCTGCAAATTGTAGGCAGAGGTATTTTTAGCAGATCTAATATAGTGGAAGTGGTTCTCCTGGCACACTGTATCTAACTTTGCCATCTACACATCTGTATTGTATAGATCATTTTGTTACCTCAGTCCTTCGGGACATTCTGCCATTTGCCGAATGTATGATGGTTTAAGAAGCCAGCTTCCCAAGGCTGCAATCTTCTAGGATTTAGGTAAGTCTCTGAGACGCAATTTCTTTTGCTGAATCAATAAGGGTTTTTTGTTAAATTATTCCATGTCTTACTGTATCCCTGCAAATATTCAACATATTAAATTTCCCATTCTCTATCATACATGTTCTCAAATATATAAAACATATTTTACTCCAGAGAACAAAAAAGAGGCTACATTATTCTCAAGTTCAAGGCATTTTTAAGCTGTGAGAGGCCTAAGATCAACACTGGGTATATCTAGTTTAATGAAGAGAATGATGAGGGGTGACATGACAGCAGTCTTCCAATATCTCAGGGCCTGCCCCAAAGAAGAGGGAGTCAAGCTATTCTCCAAAGCACCTGAAGGCAGGACGAGAAGCAATGGTTGGAAACTAACCAAGGAGAGAAGCAACCTGGACCTAAGGAGAAATTTCCTGACAGTTGGAACAATTAATCAGTGGAACAACCTGGATGTTTTTAAGAAGAGATTGGACAACCGTTTGTCTGAAATGGTATAGGGTTTCCTGCCTAAACAGGGGGTTGGAATAGATGGCCTCTAAGGTCCCTTCCAACTTTGTTAGTTGGTTATTCTATTCTATTCTATTCTATTCTATTCTATTCTATTCTATTCTATTCTATTCTATTCTATTCTATTCTATTCTATTCTATTCTATTCTATTCTATTCTATTCTATTCTATTCTATCCAGTGGTGGGATTCAGTCAGTTTGCACCACTTCAGCAGACCGGTAGCTAATTTTTTGTTGCCAAGGCCCAGAATTAACTTCTGGAAGTGGCATCCACAAAGAGAACTGGTTGTTCATATATTTGAATCCCACCACTGATCCTATCCTATCCTATCCTATCCTATCCTATCCTATCCTATCCTATCCTATCCTATCCTATCCTATCCTATCCTATCCTATCCTATCCTATCCCTCCTATCCTATATTCTATTCTATTCTATTCTATTCTATTCTATTCTATTCTATTCTATTCTATTCTATTCTATTCTATTCTATTCTATTCTATTCTATTCTATTCTATTCTATTCTATTCTATTCTATTCTATTCTATTCTATTCTATTCTATTCTATTCTATTCTATTCTATTCTATTTCTTCGTACATCCTGTTTGAACATCTGTTTTCCTCCACTATCCTTTGGTTCACCAAAATCAGTGCCCCAGTGATGGGAATGAGGTATGTAATTGAAGATATACTCTTTGAAATGACACTTTAATTCATGTCTTACCTTTTTTTAAAAAATTCACGAAACCCCAACTAGCAGTCAGAAGACCTGATGAAAAATCCTTAATTTCACAGCACGTTGACAGACTTCACCACAATGTCAGCTGGGAAAGTGTGAGCATCCTAGACCAAGCTATGCTGGAAAGCACGAGAGAATCCCAAAGGGGTTTGAAGAAAAAGGCAAGTTAGACAAAATCTTTCCTTTTATCAAAGTGGTCAGTTTTGCCATCCCCGCCAACTCCATTAATTTCAACCTCTAAAAAATGGATGCACCACCAATTGCCCTATTATTATTTTTTTAAAGGAAACAGTTAAATATTTTATCTCAACACCAATTTAACTTCAGGTCCAATAAAGTTAGATTAGCACTTCACCAATTCCCAAACGCCAAACTTAAAGCTCTCTTGCTATTGTAGGTAATAAAGAAAATATTACTATGGGCGGTTCTCCAAGATTCAAGTCAGATAGAATTACCTTCATTCTTTTCTTTTTTGGCATAATCCTATCTAGGTTACAGAGAAACAGGAACAGAGTAGAATTACTAAGGGGAGTACATAATGCATTTTTACTGACTGCCCAGGCAGCCAAAATCAATATCTGGAATAAGAAATTTCCCTTGTTGAACAGGGATAAATTCCAACCTCTTTTACTTTTCTGCAAGACATGGAGTTTGAACCATAAAAGGATGATTTTCAAACTTGAGGATTATTTTAAAATTCCCCATGCAGTGAAATCGGGAGATTTCCCTAGGTCAATTTTCCCCTTGAAAGATGGAAGTTCAATCATTTACAAGTTATCACTTCAATTCTCCTCCCTCCCTAGGTTTTTTTTTCCTCATTTCTGTGGAGGCTTATTTTATTCAGTGATGAGCGTCACGATCTTTCACTTGTTTAAAACAGCGGCTACCCAGAGATTGAAAGAAAGGATCTCAGCAACATAGAGAAAACAAAATTGCAAAAATCAGATTACAAGTGATTAAAATATGGAATGTACAGGAAATAGTGATCTCACAGGCCTGGGTCAAGTGAAAAGGCGACTAATGTAACATATGAAAAAGAAAAAAAAAGAGGAAGAGTTAGAGGGGGTCAAGCTATTCCCCAAAGCACCTGAAGGTCAAGAAGCAACGGATGGAAACTAACCAAGGAGAGAAGCAACCTAGAACTAAGGAGAAACTTCCTGACAGGGAGAACAATCGATCAGTTGCCTCCAAAAAATTGCCTCCAAAAAGTTGCGGGTGCTCCAGCATTGGAAGTTTTCAAGAAGAGACTGGACAACCGTTTGTCTGAAAAGGCATAGGTTTTCCTGCCTGAGCAGGGGGTTGGACTAGATGACCTCCTAGGTCCCTTCCAACTGTGAAACCAGTGGAAGGGAGGAAGGGAGGGAGGGAGGGAGGAAGAAAGGAAGAGAGGAAGGAAGGAAGGAAGGAAGAAAGGAAGAAAGGAAAGGAAGGGAGGAAGGAAGGAAGGAAGGAAAGAAAGGAAGGAAGGAAGGAAGGAAAGGAAGGAAGGAAGGAAGGAAGGAGCAGGAAGGAAGGAAGGAAGGAAGGAAGGAAGGAAGGAAGGAAGGAAAGGAAGGATTATTATTATTATTATTATTATTATTATTATTATTATTATTATTATTATTATTATTACAGAAAATGTCGGAAAATGTTCAAAGAATATTCCATTGTCATTTAATTTAATTCGAAAGCATTTAAAGCATTTGAGAAGGGACAACATCAGAGTCACATAATAATAATAGACTTGGAAAGCAGATCTTCTAGTCCAGGGGTGGCAAACCTATGGCACGGGTGCCAGAGGCGGCACGCAGAGCCCTCCCTGTGGGCACCCGTGCCCCGCCTCGGAGGTGGCAACTCTCCCTCTTCAACCAGCCACCCCCCACAGGTGTCCCTCCCCACGAGCGACATTGAGGTGACCACACCCACCTTGGCCACACCCAGCCAATCTACCATGACCACCACAGCCACACCCACCTAGTAGGCCACGTCCACCTGGCACTCAGCGATAAATAAGTGGATTTTAGGTTGCAGTTTGGGCATTTGGTCTCTAAAAGGTTCGCCATCACTGTTCCAGTCTAAGGCCCTGTTCAAGCAGGAGAGCTCAGATCAATGTCTGTCATTCTCTTATTAAAAAACCTCCAGTGATGGAGCACTGGTGAATTGTTCTCACTTTTAAGGAAATGTCTCCTTAGTTCTAGGTTGCTTCCCTCCTTGATTAGTTTCCATCCGTTGCTTCTTGTCCTGCCTTCAGGTGCTTTGGAGAAGAGCTTGACTCCCTCTTCTTTGGGGCAGCCCCTGAGATACTGGAATGCTGCTATCAATTCACCCCTCATCCTTCTTTTCATTAATCTACCCCACACACCGATATTTATGCTACAATCTTTATGAACTGCTCAGAAAGAGCAGTAAAGCGCAGTGAAGTGGTATATAAGTGCTATTGCTATTTGTACATGGCTTGATCGCCTGTTAATCACAAGATTTCTTCAGCTCAACACATAAGTTCTTTTCAGGTTCACTGTGGTGTTCTCACACAATCTTACATTAAGACTGATTAAAACCTCCTTTACAGGGCAAGCTCAATCCCACATTCAGCTATTCCTTGAAGAAAATATCTTTATTTCAGATAGCGCCCGTTAATTTTTTGCCTTCCCCAATTTCTACCAAGGATACAAAAAACATTTCAGACTAGACATTCACCTGTCTGAGATGGTATAGGTTCTCCTGCTTGAGCAGGGGGCTGGACTAGAAGACCTCCAAGGTCCCTTCCAGTTCTATTCTGTTCTGTTCTGCTCTGCTCTGCTCTGCTCTACTCTGTTCTGTTCTGTTCTGTTCTGTTCTGTTCTGTTCTGTTCTGTTCTGCTCTGCTCTGCTCTGCTCTGCTCTGCTCTGTTCTGCTCTGCTCTGCTCTGCTCTATTCTATTCTACTCTACTCTACTCTACTCTACTCTACTCTACTCTACTTTACTCACTCTACTCTACTCTACTCTACTCTACTCTACTCTACTCTACTCTACTCTACTCTACTCTACTCTACTCTATTCTATTCCAAAGAAACCATTGATTGACTGATTGTTTATGCACCATTAGGTTGGTGTTGGCTCTTACCACATAGATGGAGTTTCTCCATGTCCCTAACCTGTTTTTTTTTAAGTAGTAAATAGACCTTTAGCTAATTCCAGTTTGATTGTGTTGAAACTAATTGAGAACTTTTATCTATTAATCATGGCATTGTTGAATTCTGGCTTTTCCTGATTAAACTGACAGCTGACCAAAGATTCAAAGCTACTTGATTTTTGCAGAAGAGACAACTCAGATCTGGCACCTTCTTAAATAAGAAAAGTGCCTGGTAGGGTTGTTGTTATTTGAAAAGCGTAATGTACAAGGTCTTTTCTGTCCTCATAAGTCACATTTTTAAGCCCAGAGGGAGCAGGATTCGGGTTTTTCCTTGATTTATAGCCACCAACTGAGCCCCCGATATCTGTTACTAAATGAGACGGTTGTTAAGATAATTTTATGGCCTTTTTTCTCCTCGTTATGTGAACCACTGCATGTTCTGTACCAGCCTACTACCGGCCCTGCAGAAAAGGCAGGGACAACCCCTTTACAAAAAGGCAAGAGGCTGGAACTAAGCCTGGCAAATTTATTGACACAAAACAGAGCAAACAGAGCAAAACCAAAACACGAACCATGAAACAGGAGCTATTCAAGCGGTTGCCTTCAGCAAACCAGCCCTCCCACACATTCCCCTTTTAAACAGTTCAAGGTGTGGCTTCTCTCTGCCTCCTTCCGAGGTGCCCCATTGCCTTCCTCTGTTTACTCCTGATTGACTGCCTCCTGTGTCGGTCGTCCTTGAACAGGGCCAGCTGTGGGTCATCTTCATCCACGCTGTCAGGCTCACACAGCTGGGTCTGCGTAGTAACCAGATGAGAGGGGCCTGGCTGAGAGCTCTGCGAAGCCTCAGAACTGACCTCTGCAGGCTCTCCAACACCCCCTCCTCCTCCTCTGAATCGTCCGACCCAACTGCAGAACCCACAGGCTGACCCTGAATCACAGCACTGCAGTTGTTAACTTTGTAACACGGTTGCTATGTGTATCTGGCTTTCCCCGTTGACTTTGCTTGTCAGAAGGCCGCAAAAGGTGACCCTGGGATGCCACAACTGTCCTAAATATGAACCAGTTCCCAAGCACCTGTATTTTGATTACTTGACCGTGGGGATGCTGCAACAGCTGTAAGTGTGAAATATAGTCTTGCCGCTTTTTTCAGTGCCATGGCGACTTCAAACGGTCACTACGCCAACTGTTGTAAGTCAAGGACTACTTGTAACAGGATAACGTCAATGTATTCTTTCAAGCAAACACTTCATGCTACAGGAGTAATTCCTAAAAAAATACAACCCCCCCCCCCGCTCGACTCCTCTATAATAAAGGTTTTTTTTCCTCAAAGCAGGGGATTTTTTTGTATATTTAAGTAACATGCTTTTGATCCTAGGAGAATCTTAGGAAGAAAAAGCAATATCATTACAGAAAGGGGACATTGATTTCAATCTGAAAGGTGGATCTATTGTCTATTTCCAACTCAAGAAGATGTTTTATGCAGCAGATGGGATGTATTTCTGAAAGGCAAAGCAACAGTCATCTGCCAAATTCTTACTAATCAGCCATAAATTTCAATGTTCCTCAGCAACGGAGGAGATAAATGTAGATTGCCCTACCAAAATAAACCTGTTTACAAAATAGCTATCCAGCCCTTTTAGAATCGTGATTATTAATTTTAGCGTTGCATGATTCCGTTAATGCCATTGTATCTGCATAGATGTAGTCCTTGTAGTCCATTAGGACTGGATTATCCATCGTAAACCATTGTGGTTGTCAGGTCGTGTCATCATGTGACCACATCCCATTTTCTGACAATTTTTTTCACCACGGTTGAAAGTCAAGTCATCCCAGTCACAGGTTGAGTCATGCGGTTGTATGTATGTCACATGACTGTAAGTGAAAATCCAGCTTAACCAATGGTGTGGGTTTCCCCCCCCATTTATTTATTTTGCAAATCATGATCCCATGGCGGCCACATGCTGCAACTGTTTGTGATGGGGGTAACTTTGAATTTAGGTCATAATTGACGTTTTCAGAGGCCATTGTTCCTTGCCTGGTGTTCTGTCCCAGCCTACGTCAGTCCTTGTTATGCTCAGAAGGAGAAACCCCTCTTCCAACAAGAAGGCAGGAACCACAGGAAAAAAACCAACCCCTTTTATTCTCACAGACCTGAGTCAATGTCCAAGGCAAGCGAACACAGTCAACAGAAACTCGACCCTCAACACGAACGGCGGCCTTCGGCAACCAGCACCTCCCACATCTTTCCTTTTATAATTCAGCCCAGGCATGGCTTCCTAATGCCTTCTCCTTTGCCTTTGGAGCCGCCCCATTGCATTCCTCTGTCCTACTCACTTCTCTTGCCGGCACTCTCATGAATCCTGGATTTGTCCCAGCTGTGTTTCATCACTGTCCAACTTAGACTCCCAGCACAGCTGTGTCTCAGCCTGAGCGCGAGTAGAGGGGCCAGGCTCCTCGTCCAAATGTAAGTCCTGGAGTTCCTCGGAGCCTTCCTCTGACTCTGATGTCACTCCAGGCCCCGCCTCCTCCTCCTCATCTGATTCCTCAGACTCAGCTGCCAGATCCACTGGCTGGCGAGGAATCATAACACCTGGAGACTCAGTTAAGAAAAACAGTAACAGAAGGACTCTCAAAATAAAAATGCAGGACAGGGACTCAACGTTTAAGCCAGGCAGTGGATAAGTGAGTTGGCCTGATTTTATAACCTTCCTTGCCACAGTTGTTAAATGAATCACTGTGGATTGATCAATTAGTAACATAGTTGTTAAGAGAACTTGGCTTCCTCATTGGCTTTGCTTGGCAGAAGGCCACAAAAGGGGATGACGTGACCCAGGTCATTGCAACCGTCATATATATGAGTCAGTTGCCAAACATCTGACCTCCGCAGGGCGCGGAGGTCCGGAGACCTGCCGACGTTTGGGGAGGTTTGGGGAGGTGCGCGCGCACCTCCCCAAACCTCCCCAAACTTCGGCAGGTCTCCGGACGGCGGTGGCTTGGGAGAGGTGCGCGCGATCCCGGAAGCACCAAAGCCTCGGCCGCGCACAAGTCCTCGGTAAGTTTTTTGTTGACTGGAGTATAAGCCGAAGTGGAATTTTTCAGCCCAAAAAGTGGGCTGAAAAATTCGGCTTATACTCAAGTATATACGGTACTTTTCGTATTTTATCTTATGAATCCACTTAAAAGGAATATGAACAATGCACCTAAATGACAGTCATTTGATTATGTCTTGCTTGAGAAAAATTTTTTAGGAAAGGAAAGGAAGAAAATGTTTTGATTGCAATAAACATTTCAGTTAATGATCTTCAAATCAGCGAAATGTAAGCAATTTTTTTTCCGTATTCCATCTACTTCCATGACTTGGAAGGATTAGTTATGCTTTTTTATTTGTCTTTTTTAAAAGCTTCATAGGCTAAAACTTTAAAAAGGAAAACCTAAGGAAATCTTTCTGTTCCAGCTGCCTAAAACATATGGTCAACCTTTCGTTTTTTTGAAAAAGATTTCACGCAACCCATTTTTTTTTGCCCAAGTTTTTGAAAATGCACTGCTGGCTGTAGTAAGTGTTGAGGTTGTGTTAAATTCTTGTCAAGACTGAACTTGTCTGAAAATAAATCTCAGTAATTCACAGAATAGCCTGCCAAGGCTCTAATAGCCCCAATGGATGTGGCTGTTAGTTTGATAGTGAATCTGCTTTGCGCCTGAGTGTTTTTGAGTGTAAGTAACATCAAAGCCATGTTAGAAAATCTGTGGGTTGATCTTAAAATGAAAGAGTAAAAAAAGCAATGTAAAGGAGAAAATGCTCCCTCGTTTTCTTTCTTTCCTTCCTTCCTCCCTCCCTCCCTCCCTTTTATGCCTTCCTTCCTCCCTCCCTACTTCCCTCTCTCCCTCATTATTTCCTCCTTCCCTCCTTCCTTTATTCCTTCCTTCACTTCCTCCCTCCCTTCCTTCCTGCCCCCCTCCCTCCCTTGTTATGCCTTCCTTCCTCTCTCCCTCCTTCCCTCTCTCCCTCATTATTTTCTCCTTCCCTCCTTCCTTTATTCCTTCCTTCCTTCCTTCACTTCCTCCCTCCCTTCCTTCCTGCCCCCTCCCTCCCTTTTTATGCCTCCCTTCCTCCCTCCCTACTTCCCTCTTCCCTCCTTCCTTTATTCCTTCCTTCCTTCACTTCCTCCCTCCCTTGTTATGCCTTCCTTCCTCTCTCCCTCCTTCCCTCTCTCCCTCGTTATTCCTTCCTTCCTTCCTTCCTTCCTTCCTTCCTTCCTTCCTTCCTTCCTTCCTTCCTTCCTTCCTTTATTCCTTCCTTCCTTCCCTCCCTTCCCTTATTCTCTTCCTCCCTCCCTCTCTCCCTTGTTATGCCTTCCTTCCTCCCTCTCTCCCTCCCTTGTTATTCCCTCCTTCCCTCCTTCCTTCCCTTCCCCTCCCCCTCCCTCCCTCCCTCCAGAATTCCACTATTCCTCCAGAATGTGCCACTTTGGAAAAGCTACAGAATCCTTCATTCCCAAGAAACCATGGCTCCATTTTATTATTTCTCTTTGTAGCACATTTAATCTCTGCCTCTTTCCTTGGCTGAAGCGTCTTCTGTACCATTTCACACGTTAAAGGATAATTCCATTGCCATTTATATCCATTAAACTCTTTGCTTCCCGCTTGCCAGGTTATGCAAAACCATAGTAACCAGCCAATTAATAATCATCAAGGTAGCCTAACTTGTATTGCCATCATTCTGCAGTAATAGAGCAGAACTGCCTATGAGAATTCTGGCTTTGAACATTTAAATGAAGCATTTAAGTGTTGAATCAAAGACCCAACTGTGGTTATTAGCAGTGAAGATCTTCATAAATCATTAAAATACTGGCAGATTAAAAAGATGGTATTTGGTGTTTTGAAGGGAGAATATACATAATTTAAAATGTCCTGGAAAAAAACATCAACCACCCTACAACTCGAGAAATTGGTTTTTCAGACTTTCAACAGTGAATGCTTATATTCATGGGGATACCCTGCATTTATTGAATATTTTAATTTAAATATTTAAATTGTTTTCTAAAGAAGTGATAACACAGTCATTGTATTTTAGTAGTAATTCAGACTTTCATGAATATGTTGTTGACTTAAAATGGGCAGTTTCCCACTCTTTGATTTATAATTTCTTTGCATCTTTATACGTATTTATCTTTAATGGGAAGACACAGAGAACTTGTTTTCACCAGAATACATTTTTATTTACAATTAAAATAGATGATATCCTTTAGAACTAATAAGACCAACCGTTCTTCTTAACAGAAAATTTCTCCCTATGAAACTTTCATCATGTTAACATCCTCACTCAAGCAATTACCCATGATTTGCAATAAGTCCTCAATTTATGACTGCTATAGAGCCTGCTGATTATATGGTCAAAAGTTGTGTAGGCCATAAAGTGGGCCACCCATGTGATTGACCTGATTTTATTACCTTTTTCATCAGAGTGATTAAGTAAACACCATGGTTATTCATTGTAGAATAATAATAATAATAATAATAATAATAATAATAATAATAATAATAATAATAATAATAATAATAATAATAATAATAATAATAATAATAATAATAATAATAAAGTTGTCAAGAATGAGAGGGTGAAGATTTTGTGGGACTTCTGAATACAGACAGATTGCCATTTGGAACACAACATGCCAGATATCACAGTTGTAGAGAACCAAAGCATACAGCTGATTGATATCGCTGTACCAGGAGATGCCAGAGTCGAAGAAAAAGAACTGGAAGAAATTACGAAATACCGCGACCTGGCTATCGAAACTGCGCGATTATGGATGAAACGTGTGACAGTGATACCCATTGTCATCGAGTCACTGGGAACTATGTCCAAAAACTTTGCAAAATACATCAAGAAATTTCAGCTTCCTGCAATAACTCCAGCAAAGCTACAAAAAACTGCGCTACTCGGAACATCTTACATTTTAAGGAGATACCTGGTTGATACCTAGGATGCTGGCAGCAACCCGTGACAACCATTAGTGCCAGTCAATTTGAGTGTTCAGTTGACTGAGGTTCATGTCTAATGAATAAAAGTATAATAACAACAACAACAACAACAACAACAACAACAATGGTGATGATGATGATGATGGAAGGGACCTTGGAGGTCATCTAGGAAACCAGATACCATTTCAGACAAATGGCTGTCCAATGTCTTCTTAAAAACTTCCATTGTTGGAGCATTTACAACTTCTGGAGGCAAGTTGTTCCACTAGTTAATTGTTCTCAGTCAGGAAATTTCTCCTCAATTCTAGGTTGCTTCTCTCCTTATTAGTTTCCATCCATTGCTTCTTGTCCTGCGTTCAGGTGCTTTGGAGAACAGCTTGACTCCCTCTTCTTTGGGGCAACCCCTGAGATATTGAAACACTGCTGTCATGTCACCCCTCCTCCTTCTCGACATTAAACTAGACATTCCCAATTCCAGCAACCATTCCTTATATGTTTTAGCCTTCTGTCCCCTGATCATCTTTGTTACTCTTCTCTGCACTTTTTCTAGAGTCTCAACATCATTTTTTTACATCGTGGCGACCAAAATTGTATGCAATAGTCCAAGTGTGGTCTTACCAATGCATTGGGTCTTGCAAATTTAAATTTTTATTTAATTTGCAGTTATTTTTAGTGTTCCAGTGTCATACCAAGTCATCGTGCTAATCGTTGATGATGTTACTTAGTTTGGATAATAAAACGTCTGCAAGAAAACAACCAAGTTAAAAGAAGACCAAAGACCCATCAATGTGAGATTCACAATCTTTTTTAAAAGCAGATTCCCCCCTGCCCCCGGTAACTTCTCTTCTTTCAAAGTGGCTTCAATTCTTAAGAAAATCAAGGTGGCATTCCCGTGACAGCAAAACATATTTAAATATAGCAGTCTTTCCTCTGACTTAATTTGACATAATACAGTTAATCTTTGACGGTTTTGATTACCACTGGAAGCTTAATGATTAAATTTCCTTGGCTGCTTCTATCAACAAGGTAACATAGCATGTTGTGTATTCATATCTTATTTATAAGGTGCAGTCTTTGTTGTGCATCATTAATCTGATGAAGACCTAAAAGGTAATAACAGCATTTGTAGTTTGACTCCAGAGCGGTTCCTACTAATAACCACTTCACAGACCAGAAATCAACTTAGGCTTTCGAATATTCAGGGAAACTATTAGACTGGCTTCTGACAGTGAATTGCTAAGAATAAATTTGGAATATCAGCTAATAAGTCGTGGAAATCCAGCCATTACTGGTGACAATGATTTTAAGAGGAGGAGAAGTAAGAAAGTGCCTCTTTTATGAAAATTGGTGCGCTGAGCCATTTAGACAGAGATGAGTTTAGGCAGGCTAGTAAACCAGCGAGGCCATTTTGATTGTCAAGAACAGCGTATAAAAATACAACAGAGAATAAGAGCAATATATATATAAGAGCCGCTGATAGGGCTCGTAACTTGGGCATCCTCCTGGATTCACGGCTCAGTTTGGAAGATCATATAGGAGCCGTGGCCAGGGGGGCTTTTGCCCAGGTTCGCCTGGTGCACCAGTTGCGACCCTATTTGGACCGAGATGCCCTACGCACAGTCACTCATGCGCTTGTGACCTCCCAGTTAGACTACTGCAATGCTCTCTACATGGGGCTGCCCTTGAGGACCACTCGGAGGCTTCAGCTGGTGCAGAATGCAGCTGCGCGAGTAGTAATGGGAGTTTCCCAATACTCTCACGTAACACCTCTTCTCCGCGAGCTGCATTGGCTTTCAGTTCCCCTCCGGGTGAGATTCAAGGTGCTGGTGATGACCTATAAAGCCCTAAATGACATGGGTCCAGATTATCTCAGGGAGCACCTGCTGCCAGCATCAGCCTCCCATCGTCCTGTGCGCTCCCACAGGGAGGGCCTCCTTAGGGTTCTGCCGGTTAGGGAATGCCGGCGGGTGATTCCAAGGGGGAGGGCATTCTCTATGGAATGAACTGCCGGTGTGTGTTGTTTATAGCATTTTAATTGCCCTGTACACCGCCCCGAGTCCTTGGAGAGGGGCGGTATATAAATCTAAATAAAATAAAATAAAAATAAATAAATAATCTCTCTCTCTCTTTCTCTCTCTCTCTCTCTCTCTCTCTCTCATCTATCTATCAAACTCAACTTTCTACATCTTAACTTGAGTATTAGATATGTTCATTCCCCTGAGTTATTTATCAAAATAATAAAGGCGGGTTATAAATAAATCAGGTAAAAGAACAATAGCATGCTGTCAGTGAATCAGATTCTTAATATTAGATACATCCAAACATAGTAGAATAGAACACTGCAAAGATTTGATAAACTTTTAAAAAAGTCCTTTTTTCAAGGACATTGAGCATTAAAGGGAGGAACCAAACACATTCGGAGATGACTAACTGTATTTTGAAAAGTGAACCAGGGTGGAGAAAATATATTTTTGTAGCCTCTAAATGAAACCTCCCATGGTCAACGAACTGAAGCTTACAGATCTTCTTTATATGAATGGGGTTCTTTTTGCACTGATGATGTTACCTAGTTGGGTCATGAAACGTCTGCAAGAAAACCACCACACATCTGCAAGAAAAGCTCAGAGCCGCCACAGTTCAACCCTGAGCTACAAATATTCTCCTTTTTTAGTTATTTTGTTTGTTTGTTCACAGATTCATTGAACTTGAATATGAACTTTATCTTCATATTTTCTCATAAACAGCCAGACCGATTAAGAAGGTAAGGTATTAATGTAAAAACATCTTCTTGAATACCTCTTAGAAAACCTTTGAAATATTTTCATTGTTACCCCTCTACAATTTATTTTTAACCTACCTTATGTTTTTATGAACCACTTCAGAGGAACATTTGCTTTATTTTTTTTTTAAAGTAAACAGTTATTTTTAAAAGGGAAATATACATAATGTTTTATTTATAAATATATTGAAAATAATGCTTGGTTTTTGTTTTGTTTTTTTGCCCCCAAAGAAAATAAAACAGTCATATATTCTTTATGATATTCCTCCATGTTCCGGTTATCTAAGCATTAGAAAGACAGGGAGAATAACAATGTGAAGAATTCAGATAATCCTTCTAAAATTTATCGTGAGACATAATAAACAATTCAGAAAAACAAACTTTTCTTCCTGGATATAATTTAAGAGGGGAGGGGGGAGAACCCGCAAATGCTTGAATACTTTTGTTTTTCAGCAAAACAGGATGACATTTTCAGTTGAAGGATGAAAAGTGCCGAATATCTCCGCAATTTTTGAAGGGTTTTTAGTGACGCAACTTTTAACGGCTGTTTTTGATGTTTTTAGACAGAACATTATGATTTTTTTTTCTTTTGCAGTAGTAACTTTTTTGCAACAAACAACAACACTAAATTTCAGAGTTAGTTTGAAGTAAAAGACTGTATTCAAGGGATATATTTTCCTGGAGTTTATTAAACTTTTTTTTTAAAAAACCCTCTCTTAAACTAATAGAACAAGAAACATTGTTTGGAAATTGATCAAAGAGAGAAGCAACCTGGAATTAAGGAGAAACTTCCTAACAGTGAGGACAATCAACCAGTGGAACAGAAGCTGCCTCCAGAAATCGTGGGCACCCCATCACTGGAGGTTTTTAAGAAGAGACTATACATTCACCTGTCTGAGATGGTATAGGTTCTCCTGCTTGAGCAGGGGGCTGGACTAGAGGACCTCCAAGGTCCCTTCCAGCTCTATTCTATTCTATTCTATTCTATTCTATTCTATTCTATTCTATTCTATTCTATTCTATTCTATTCTATTCTATTCTATTCTATTCTATTCTATTCTTTCCATATTCTGTTCTGTTATTCTATTCTATTCTATTCTATTCTATTCTATTCTATTCTATTCTATTCTATTCTATTCTATTCTATTCTATTCTATTCTATTCTATTCTATTCTATTCTATTCTATTCTATTCTATTCTATTCTATTCTATTCTATTCTACTGTACATTCCTTCTATTCTATTCTACATTCCATTCCATTCCATTCCATTCCATTCCATTCTATTCTATTCTATTCTATTCTATTCTATTCTATTCTATTCTATTCTATTCTATTCTATTCTATTCTATTCTATTCTATTCTATTCTATTCTATTCTATTCTATTCCTCTATTCCAATATCTATTCTATTCTATTCTATTCTATTCTATTCTATTCTATTCTATTCTATTCTATTCTATTCTATTCTATTCTATTCTATTCTATTCTATTCTATTCTATTCTATTCTATTCTATTCTATTCTATTCTATTCTATTCTATTCTTATTCCATTCCACATTCTATTCTATTCTATTCTATTCTATTCTTATTCCATTCCACATTCTATTCTATTCTATTCTATTCTATTCTATTCTATTCTATTCTATTCTATTCTATTCTATTCTATTCTATTCTATTCTATTCTATTCTATTCTATTCTATTCTATTCTATTCTAGTCTATTCTATTCTATTCTATTCTATTCTATTCTATTCTATTCTATTCTATTCTATTCTATTCTATTCTATTCTATTCTAGTCTATTCTATTCTATTCTAGTCTAGTCTAGTCTATTCTAGTCTATTCTATTCCATTCTCTATTCTATTCTATTCTATTCTATTCTATTCTATTCTATTCTATTCTATTCTATTCTATTCTATTCTATTCTATTCTATTCTATTCTATTCTATTCTATTCTATTCTATTCTATTCTATTCTATTCTATTCTATTCTATTCTATTCTAGTCTAGTCTAGTCTAGTCTAGTCTAGTCTAGTCCAGTCTAGTCTAGTCTATTCACTGTTCTACTCTACTCTACTCTACTCTACTCTACTCTACTCTACTCTACTCTACTCTACTCTACTCTACTCTACTCTACTCCACTCTAGTCTATTCACTGTTCTGTTCTATTCTATTCTATTCTATTCTATTCTATTCTATTCTATTCTATTCTATTCTATTCTATTCTATTCTATTCTATTCTATTCTATTCTATTCTATTCTATTCTATTCTATTCTATTCTATTCTATAGTACAAGGAAGAAAAGTAAGTCTAGCTATCAACTTTATAAAACCATGTTCTTCTACATTTTGGATCAAATATGTCCTTGTGCAGAAAAGCTTTGAAAAACCAGTCGACTTGCTCTCTCTTCATTCTACCATAGAATCATCTTTGCTCTGCCATTCCACCCCCCCAGGCAGCCCTTGTTTCTGAATAATAATTTGGATTTCACTGAATCTGAAGTCATTTCTGACGAGCTTGTGAGCTACAGTCCCCTTCTCTGAGAATTCCATCATCTAAACTCTGTCCCCAAACCAGATCTAGCACATGCTCCATTAACCTGGCAGGGGGAGGATGGGATGGTGATTATATGGCTATAATCTTTCAAGAGGCTACAACCGCATTGATAGGAAATACGGAAACACGATGTTTGTTACAAAAACCTTGGCAATCTGTTTTAATGAGGTTGTATCTGCATGCATCAATATGAATGAGTAAGAATAATTTCAGCTCTTGGAAAAGGGATGACTATTTGCACAGTCATTAGGAGATGAGTGTTGGTTCCTTTGCTGAATCGATTACCATCTGACAAAAGCAGCTTTCTCATTTTTATTTTATTGTTATTTGGGGGGAATCCCACGTGATAATTCCCTATTTTTTTTAAATAAATAAACCTGCACAGTTCATCTTAGGAGTCTTCCACGTTTTATTCATTTCGTTTGTTTTTACACCAGTCCAGCTGTTCAGGGTTAGGAACAGGGGGTAGATGTATGAAATTCATCCTTAATTCCGTAATGAGAAAGTGATTCGCAAGATTCGAGAAATGGAACCAGGCCCCCCAAATTTGAACATTACAAAAATCATACATGAAATAAGGAGTAAAAGAAAAAAAGCCCATTAAGGGCGATATTATTGGGGTCATCCAAAGCCTCCACAGAGGAAATGAGGGGAAACATTTGGAGATCTTATTTTGCATTTTGGAGTACGCACCCTGGAAGAATGATTGTTATATGTCCATTTTATTTCTCCATGATACTGAATCTCTTCTAAAATAAGCTTTAACCCCACCCACATTTAGATTGTAGCCCTTGATATGTCATGCTGAGGTTGGCTAGATTGTTCAGCCAATAGGATGTGAGCATTTCTAAATTAAATTAAATTAAATTGTGACTGATTGATACATGAACTATCCTCCCTCCCTCCCTCCCTCCCTCCCTCCCTCCCTCCCTTCCCTCCTTCCTTCCTTCCTTCCTTCCTTCCTTCCTTCCTTCCTTCCTTCCACAGTTATGATTATTTTTGGTCACACCATCAGCCAGAGGTTTAGACTGAATCTGGCATTTTTGTTTACCTATCAAATCCAAGGGCCTGGTAAGAATAGATGTTGATATTCCATGGTGTTAGAAGTATTGTCACAGGAGGTAAGATATACCACATAAAGCTGCCTTTTGCAATTGACTGATGGTGAATTTGTCAATGCCAGCCGTGTCAAAGGAATGCTCCAGTTGTTTTCGGATTGCACCCAACCTGCCTATTACTATTGGTACTACCTTTGCTTTCTTTTGCTGTTGTTGTTTCCTGTCCTCTACCATCTTCTGGAGTCCATTTAGGCCCACGGCTACGGCTTCAGTGACTCCATCCAGCCACCTCATTCTCTGTCGTCCCCTTCTTCTATTGCCCTCCATCTTTCCCAGCATTAGGCTCTTCTCCAGTGAGTCCTTCCTTCTCATTAGGTGGCCAAAGTATTTGAGTTTTACCTTCAGGATCTGGCCTTCTAAAGAGCAGTCAGGGTTGATCTCCTCTAGGAAGCTAAAACTCAAGTACTTTGGCCACCTAATGAGAAGGAAGGACTCCCTGGAGAAGAGCCTAATGCTGGGGAAGATGGAGGGCAATAGAAGAAGGGGACGACAGAGAATGAGGTGGCTGGATGGAGTCACTGAAGCAGTAGGCGTGAGCTTAAATGGACTCCAGAAGATGGTAGAGGACAGGAAGGCCTGGAGGAATGTTGTCCATAGGGTCGCGATGGGTCGGACACGACTTCGCAGCTAACAACAACAACAGGACTGACCAGTTTGATCGCCTTGCAGTCCAAGGGACTCGCAGGAGTCTTCTCCAGCACCATAGTTCAAAGGCCTCAATCCTTTGGCGCTCAGCCTTTTTTATGGTCCAACCTTCACTGCCATACATTGCAATTTCTTTTGCTGGAGTCATTCTATTTCCATTTGCAGGTCTTTGTGTTTTGTTATCTTCTGCAGTTCTTTCTCTTCTCTTCTGCTGTCTCCAGCTATCGCCACCTCCCATCCAGTTCTTTAGTATGTCATTTCTGTATTGATATTCTTTATCATTCTTATTATGCCCATTCAATTAGAAGAAGATAACCTGATTAGATAACCTGATTAAGGGACGCGGTGGCTCAGTGGGCTAGGACACTGAGCTTGTCGATCAGATGGTCGGCAGTTTGGCAGGTCGAATCCCGAGTGCCGCGTAGCAGAGTGAGCGCCTGTTACTCATCCCAGCTTCTGCCAACCTAGCAGTTTGAAAGCACGTAAAAATGCAAGTAGAAAAATAGGGACCACTACGGTGGGAAGGTAACAGCATTCCGTGCGCCTTTGGCGTCTAGTCATGCCGGCCACATGACCACGGAGATGTCCTCGGACAAGCGCTGGCTCTTCGGATTTGAAACGGAGATGAGCACCGGCCCCTAGAGTCGGAAACGACTAGCATGCATGTGCAGGGGAACCTTTACCTTTACCTAACCTGATTAGATCCCAGAGGAATCATTGCACTCTTATATGATATTCACATATGCTCAGAACAGACCTATTTTTCCTGTCTACTTTCTCATATACCTTCATTTAACCACTCCTGCATGTTGAGAAACAACTGGATGCAACGATAAATTTGTGTACATCTGATTCCTCCTCTCTTGTTTGTTTCGCTAGCCTAGCCTAGCTTACCATCTCATTTGACTGAAATTCAAGAAATGTACTTTATTTTTTAATGTTGAATCACCCATGTGACTTCACTGAGCTAGCGAATGATTAGCAACTCTCCACAAAAACAAAAGTACAGCAAATTGGAGGGGGTGTGTGTCTTTAGTTTGGCACAGAGGGCGATAAGGGACAACAGGATCGAAGTCTATAAAATCAGGTATGGCGAGAGAGAATGTTTTGCTCCCTCTCTCATAACGTTGTTATCTGGTAAAAATGTATACAGGAGGTTTTAGGATTAATGGAAGCCTTCCTCCCCCACACTCAAAGCTGAGGACCCAGATTGCTGTGTGTGGTGGTGGTGGTGGGGGCAGCATGGTGACTCTGTAAACTGCTTAGAGAGGGCTGTAAAGGAATATGAAGCAGTATATAAATCTAAGTGCTATTGCTATTAGAAATAATTCGATGTCAGATAAGGGAGGCAACTGTTCTCAGTTTAATTCACGGGATTTTAGATCGGGTGCAAGAGAATAGTAATCGTGTCTATTCTGCTACGTGTGACTTAACATGTGAAGGAGAGCATGATGGTTTTTAATTTTTTTAAAAAAGTAAAAGCAAAAAACAAAACAAAAACACTTTGAATTTGCTGCATTTGCAATTTGAGCTGATCAAAAAAAATGCACCCTAGAAACCGGCAATGAGAAATATATATTGTTGCTAAGAGAAACATCGGTAGCACTCGATTCCCAGATTGTTAGAAAGGTCTGGAGGCCATTATTTCAGTAGCCAATGGCAAGTTTCCTCATTATCCCCCAAAAAGCTCACTCCTTGCCAGATCAGCCAAGCTTGTTGATTCTGAAAAGAATAGAATAACAGAGTTGGAAGGGACCTTGGAGGTCTTCTAGTCCAGCCCCTCTGCTCAGGCAGGAAACCCTACACCATTTCAGACAAGTGGCTGTCCAATCTCTTCTTTAAAAGTTCCAGTGTTGGAGCATTCACAGCTTCTGGAGGCAGCTTGTTCCACTTGTTAATTGTTCTCGCTGTCAGGAAATTTCTCCTTAATTCCAGGTTGCTTCTCTCCTTGATTAGCTTCCATCTGTTACTTCTTGTCCTGCCCTCAGATGCTTTGGGGAATAGGTTGACCCCCTCTTCTTTGTGGCAGCCTCTGAGATATTGGAAGACTGCTATCATGTCCCCCCTTGTCCTTCTCTTCATTAAACTAGGTAAAGGTAAAGTTTCCCCGCACATGCGTGCTAGTCATTTCCGACTCTAGGGGCCGGTGCTCATCTCCGTTTCAAAGCCGAAGAGCCAGCGCTTGTCCGAGGACGTCTCCGTGGTCATGTGGCCGGCATGACTAGACACCAAAGGCGCACGGAACGCTGTTACCTTCCCACCGTAGTGGTCCCTATTTTTCTACTTGCATTTTTACATGCTTTCGAACTGCTAGGTTGGCAGAAGCTGGGACGAGTAACAGGCGCTCACTCTGTTACGCTGCACTCGGGATTCGACCTGCCAAACTGCTGATCTTCTGATCGACAAGCTCAGTGTTCTAACCCACTGAGCCACCACGTCCCTCATTAAACTAGACATACCCAATTCCAGCAACCGTTCCTTGTATGTTTTAGTCTCCAGTCCCCTAATCATCTTTCTTGCTCTTCTCTGCACAAAGATGATCAGGGGAATTGGAGGTTAAAACTTATAAAGAAGAGATTCACCTTTTTTGCCAGATCAAAGAAAGATGGATGGGGAAAAATATATATCTGAAAGTCTTGGTGAAAACCCTAAGGTTTTAGGCAACTGCCAAAGAGTCTGACAACATTATGGCTATGTCCAGTTAGTCATCCGAATGATTTGAAGGGTTTTTTTGGTTTTTTTTTAGAATATGCAAAGTATAGATATTAGCAGTTTATATAGCAGTGAGAATCACCTCCCTGATCACAAACACTTCTTAAGATTTATGGTAAAGGGCATTAATTGTCAAGTGAAATTGCACAGGGACTTCCCAAAGGGTCAATAAAAAATAAAATCAATCGACAGACATGTTTTCTTCCTACCTGACCTGGAACCTCAACGCCGTCTATCGCAAGGGTGCCTTGCATGCCAACAGGGCCAAGTAAATTGGGGGAATGTCAAATGATATGGTGTAAAATGAAACTGTTCTCTGCGTATGGCCCACAGGGGTAGCATTTTGGACAGTTGCCTCCCGCTGAAAATGCTGACTAATTTATTCTAGGAAGGCACCGACCTTGACAAAATGAGTCCGAATGAGTTGCTTAAAAAGTTGTCCCTCCCCGGAAGAGTTTAACCAGTGTGACTCCAAGCGTGCTTGCTGTAAAGGGTCATCCCTGCTTTTTCTCCAAGGAAAGAAGTGAGCCCTATTCCCTGTTCTGATTTGCCTGGAGCCCACCTCCATCTCCTGGATGATGCCTTGGTTTATTTTGTTAGAGTGACCTTGTTTAGCCCCCACCAAAATCCAATCCTACCTCACCATGGTGCTGGTGAGGTGAATGGTATAAGCCAGGGGTAGGCAACCTTGGCTCTCTTATGGACTTCAACTCCCAGAACAGCTAAGAACAGCTAAGATCCTGCACCGAACCTTCAAACTCCAAGGCTTCTGTTAGAGCAGGGGTCTTCAAACATGGCCCTTTTATGATTTGTGGACTTCAACTCCCAGAATTCCTGAGCCAGCCTGGCTCAGCTTGGAAACCTCTCCCTTTCCCCTCAGCATGGCTGGCTCAGGAATTCTGGGAGTTGAAGTCCACAAGTCATAAAGCGGCCTAGGCCTAGGCCAGGGGTGGGCAACCTTAGCTCATTTATGATTCGTGGACTTCAACTCCCAGAATTCCTGAGCCAGCATGGCTCAGCTTGGAAACCTCTCCCTTTCCCCTCAGCGTGGCTGGCTCAGGAATTCTGGGAGTTGAAGTCCATGAGTCACAAAAGGGCCATTGTTTCCCACCTTTGCCTTAGCCCAGGGGTAGGCAACCTTGGCTCTTTTATGACTCGTGGACTTCAACTCCCAGAATTCCTGAGCCAGCCTGGCTCAGCTTGGAAACCTCTCCCTTTCCCCTCAGCATGGCTGGCTCAGGAATTCTGGGAGTTGAAGTCCACAAGTCATAAAGCGGCCTAGGCCTAGGCCAGGGGTGGGCAAGCTTAGCTCATTTATGATTCGTGGACTTCAACTCCCAGAATTCCTGAGCCAGCATGGCTCAGCTTAGAAACCTCTCCCTTTCCCCTCAGCATGGCTGGCTGAGGAATTCTGGGAGTTGAAGTCCACGAGTCATAAAAGAGCCGAGGTTGCCTAGCCCTGGTATAAGCCTATTATCAACCAGTTCACACCAGAACCGGTAGCTAATTTTTTGTGGCCCAGGCCCAGAATGGACATCCGGAAGCAGCATCCACACAGAGAACCGGCTGTTCACCCATTCGAATCCCACCCCTGCCTATTATACTGGCCAACGTGACTCTTGTGATGTCTCTCTGGGACAACTCCTCTGACTCTTCCTTGGCAGCTGGCTGGAGGGAGTATGAGGAGTTCATTCCTGGCACGTCAGGGACTGGGCTAATTAATGACTCTGAACGGCCAGCCAAAAGAGATTTGCAGGAGGCTTCGGCTGAGGACAGCTTGCAGGGACAAACAGTCAGTGAAGCGGAGGAGGAGGAGCTGTCTTCTGTGGTAGATCCGAGAGCACGCAGAGCAGAAAAAAGACAGGGACAGTGGAGTTCTGCCAGAATACTCAGGAGAAGGCCCCGCCCATTTTGATGGGGTGCACCAGAAAGCTATTTGTCAGCCTGAATGTGTTGAGGAAGATGAGTTGGAACTGGAGCCAACGGAGATGGAGGGGGAGACGTCGTTGGCTTCGGAGGAATATGGGGAGGAGCAGGCCAAGGCAGGCCAGGGCCTGTCAGGATTGAGATGGCTTGTAGGCAGGGAGGAACAGGGGCAGGATGACCAAGAGAGGCTAAATAGCGAACGTGAAAGACAGAGCTCAGGCGATGAGCAAGGACCACACACACACACACCCCTCCTGATCCTCGAGCACGGAGAGTGGAGAGAAGGTTAGAGCAGCGCACGCTGACCTGACTACTCAGGAGGAGAGCGTCCTGCCTCTTTCCACAAGCCACACCTGGGGACTAAGACTTAAGGAGATGCTGTGGGGAGGGGCATTTGTCGGGAACAAACACTGAATTCATGGAAGGTTGTGTGCCGTTGCCGACATTGGATGTTTCCTGGACTCCTTGCTTTATTTCCTGCTTCCTGGATTAATTACCTTGTTCCTTTACTTCCTGGACTCATTGATTTAGTGCCTTGCCCTGCTGGATATCTTGTTTTGGCAGCAGTTGTGCTAGACCAGGGGTAGGCAACCTCAGCTCTTTTATGACTCATGGACTTCAACTCCCAGAATTCCTGAGTCAGCTATGCTGACTCAGAAATTCTGGGAGTTGAAGTCCATGAGTCATAAAAGAGCCGAGGTTGCCTATCCCTGTGCTAGACTGATTCCACTTTCCGCTCTGCCCCCAGGTTTTGCCATCCCTTGTGCTGAACAGGACATAGATCCCGATGTTAAGCAAAGTTGCTTAATGGAGCCCCATGGAACTTCATGAAGGAAAGGCTGGAAAAACAGTTTCCTAGCACTAATTATTGTTATTGCTTTCCAGATCAAGATAGAATGCAATTCCATTCCTTGCTAGCTCTCGCTCCAACAGTTGAACTTTAAATCCTTCTAATTCAATCACAATCGTTTGCAATATTCATCTGACACTATTGCTGTTTTTTTTTAAAAAAGTAGTTTTACTTTTGATATAAGCTGCTTATTACTCATCAACGACTAGGAGAAAATATAGCTGTGGCAACCCATAACGTCAGACCTCATCTTTGTATAAAGTTCATATTTGTAAGCACGCCGTGTGTTTATCTTTTAGTATTTTGATGGGCACATTTTGACACAGTTCAGAATTGCTAAAGATGATTTTTTTCTCCAGGGATCATGGCCTCATTATTTTTGAGATGCAGCTAATAAAATTAACATTGTGCCTTTCTGACAGAAGATAGACCAACGTCCAGGACAAGTTAATTTTCTAGGTATGAAACGTCTGCTCTGATTTTTCCTATTTTCATCTTTATCCTTCTCTCTCCAGCCCAGGTTTTTTTATTTTTTCATTCTGAAGACTCTAAAAGTGACATGTGTTTAATATTTGATGGATGCAAAGAGACAGAATAAAACGAGGCAAACTAATAACACTCGAGCTCATACAGAATTGAAGCAGACGGAGTCTGTGAGAAATGGAGAGGTGGACTTCTAGGGGTGTGGGAACTTTATGACTGTGAGAATTGATGTCACTTGATGGGCTATCAAAGTTCTGAAAAAGAGATTATAGAACAAACCTCTGTTTTTCTTTTCCTCAGAAAAAGAGATCAGCTCTGTAGCAATGTGCTATAAAGTGAAGAAGAACAGAGAAGTGAAGCGTGCAAACCAGCATCTTCATTTCCTGTGTCGGATGAGGAGACCACATCTTTCTCCTTCTGTCCTGGCCACTTTTTACAGAGGCATGATGGAGAGCATTTTAACAAACTGCATCACTGCCTGGTTTGGTGGCAGCTGTGCCTCAGATAGAAGGTCCATACCGAAAGTGGTAAGGACAGCTGGGAAGATGATAGGAAGCTTGCTTCCTGTTATTCAGGAAGCTGCTTATAAGTGTTGTGTGCTCAGAGCTCGGAGCATTATTAGAGACCCCACACACCCACTTCACGGTCTGTTTCTGTTGCTGCCTTCTGGGAGGAGGTTTTGAAGTATTTACAGCAGAACTACTAGATTCTTTAACAGCTTTGTCCCTTATGCCATCCGCCTTGTAAATTCACAGGATTTATTTTTTTTTGCCATGAATATACATTCATTCAAAATAGACTGTGATGTTTCTCTGTGTCGTATATTTGTGTGTATGTGGATATATGCAAAATGTTATTTTTTTGAGAGCTAAATGCAACAAAATTTCATTTTAATGTATGCTGATTAGCATACATTTAAAGTGACAATAAAGATTCTACTCTACTCTACTCTGTTCTGTTCTGTTCCGTTCCATTCCTTTCCATAAGGTTGCAACAAAGGAAGTTTAGAAGTTGATCAAGCTGTTGGAAAATGCAGGATTTTTGGGGGGTGGGGGGAGAGCCACGGATTATATTTCCTTTTAAATGTACTGGTTGTTCCCCTGTGCAGACTGTCCAGTAATAGCCCTAGGTAGACCCAGTGGTGATTGAAGCACTCAGAGCTGGGACTCCTAAGCTGGGAAAGTGGATCCAACAGAACCGAGGAAGAACATCAGAGATCTCTGTCTGGAAAACTGCAGGTCTAAGAACAGCTAAGATCCTGCACAGAACCCTCAAACTCCAAGGCTTCTGTTAGAGCAGGGGTCTTCAAACTTGGCCCTTTCATGACTTGTGGACTTCAATTCCCAGAATTCCTCAGCCAGGCATGCCTGGCTGAGGAATTCTGGGAATTGAAGTCCACAAGTCATAAAAGGGCTAAGTTTGAAGACCCCTGTGTTAGAGGACCTGAGACTGAAGAAAACACAGACCACTCATGGGGTGAGAAAGAAATTTGTTTGTGTATACATTTTCTTTCTTTCTTTCTTTCTTTCTTTCTTTCTTTCTTTCTTTCTTTCTTTCTTTCTTTCTTTCTTTCTTTCTTTCTTTCTTTCTTTCTTTCTTTCTTTCTTTCTTTCTCTGTGTATCTCTCTGTGTACACTTCCACACATTGTGTGTGTGTGTGTGTGTGTGTGTGTGTGTGTGTGTGTGTGTGTGAAACTCAATTTTTATGATCCTGTAATCCCTTAATTCTGGGTAGAGTTGGGGTGACTAAATGGAGCTGAGCATTTACTGGCTGGATGCCCTACCTGACACCACATGGAGTTTGTAGCAGATATTTTTCCTTTGTGCCCTAGAAAGAAACACCTGTCACATAACCTAGGATTGAACTCTCAACCTCCCAAGTGGGAGATGAGTATCTTCACCATTAGGCCATCTCTCTCTCTCTCTCTCTCTCTCTGTCTCTCTCTCTCTCTCTCTCTCTCTCTCTCTCTCTCTCTCTCTCTCTCTCTCTCTCTCTCTCTCCAAAGCCCCAAAGGGAAAGTTTTGTATGACTAGATTATTTCAAAATTTGCACATAGTAAAGAGTTAGTTCAAAGATGGGCAACTATAGCCCCTTTGTGACCTATGGACTTCAACTCCCAGAGTTCTTAGCATGGCTGGGTCAAAAATTCTGGGAGTTGAAGTCCACAGGTCATCAAAGGTCCATAGTTGTCCACCCTTGAGTTAAATGTGCTCTCTCTCGCTCTCTCTCTCTCTCTCTGTCTCCCCCTCCCTCCCTCCCTCTCATCTATCTACTTACCTATTATCTTGCTCTTTCTCTCCCCATATCTGTCTGTCTGTCTATCTATCTATCTATCTATCTATCTATCTATCTATCTATCTATCTATCTATCTATCTATCTATCTGTATCTATCTAAATCTCTATCTATCTATCTATCTATCTATCTATCTATCTATCTATCTATCTATCTATCTATCTATCTATCTATCTCTATCTATCATCTATCTATCTATCTATCTATCTATCTATCTATCTATCTATCTATCTATCTATCTATCTATCTATCTATCTGTCTATGATATTTTTCATCCATTTTCACTCAAATCAGTAGGAAAGAAATATTGTTTTTCTTTTTTCCCCCCACCACAGCAACAGAAAGCTTTGTGATATTCATAATGCTAAGAGAGGATCTAATTCTTACATGTCTCTTAAATGCACTGCTTTTTTGTAAAAGAAAAAGGTGCCAGAACTCACACATGTCATACAACCCGCCTTGCCTACCCTACAAGGTTCCATCCAAAAAAGGTGCCAGAACTCCGTTCTGAGCGTTCTATGAGAAAAAAAGCCCTGCTTAAATGACCAAATAGCCTTAAACAGTTTCCCCAGATTCTGTTGTTGCTTTGCACCAATGACATAAGTATAACACAATCATTAACAGAAAGCTGTTCTCACCTTGACAATCAGTACAAGAGCTGAAGGTCCTTTTTCAGCACTAATAGTTTTATTTTTTCAAAGCAATTAGAAATGATCAAATTAGTAGGGACAAGAAGAAGCTCTCTGGCACACGGAGAATAGAAATACAGCTATTGATCATTCCCTCATTTAAATTCCAGACTTTCAATGCTGACGCCAATTGCTGATTTAAACCCTACAAGCTAAATTATGCCGGTTGCTAAGTGACGACAAACAGTGCAATTCAAAACATTTATAACAGCCATCAGAGTTTTACTGTCCAGAGTATAAATTATAATTACGCATTACAGAGGCAACGATCATTCATTTGCAAACTAGAATTGTATGTTTTGCTTATTTTTTTGTTTTTTTTAAATGGTACTTTTCTGCTTGGGATTTTGTTTGGGGAAAACATTTGTGTGATAACTTTTTACAAGGCGGGGATGGAAAGCATCTTCAGTCATGGAGCCATCTATTTGGCCAAGATTTTAGGACCTTTAGGTAGATAATGGTGATGCCCTGCTTTCTAAAAAGTGTCCCCATTTGTATCATCCTCACTGCTAGCTAGTCACTTTAGATTCTAGTCTTCATTATCACCAACAAAGGCAAATGAGACTTACTGCTTGGGTTCCCATGCCCACTTTGTATCTCTAGCATATGGAGAAGGTAGACTAGACTAGAATAATAACTTTATTGTCACTTTAAATGTACACTAATCGGCATACATTAAAATGAAATTTTATTGTATTCAGCTCTCAAAGGGTCGCTGCCTCCGATATACACTACATAAATATGACAAAAATAAATAAATAAACAAACAAACACATAATTATGCACATACCCACATATATTATACGACACAGAGAAACAACAGTCTAGTTTGGGTTATGTATACATGCGCATGGCGAGAAAAACGAATCCTGCGAGTTTACCAGACCGATGGCATGGGGAGCAAAGCTATTACAGAAACGGGTAGTCCTGCTATAAATACTTCTAAACCTCCTCCCAGAGGGCAGCAACAGAAACAGACCATAACGTTGGGGGTCTGTGGGATCTCTAACAATGCTTTGAGCTCTAAGCACATAGTGCTTAGAAGCAGCATCCTGAATACCAAGGAGTGAGCTTCCTGTGATCTTCCGGGCTGTCCTTACCACCCTGTGTATGGACCTTCTATCTGAGGCACTGCAAGAAAACCACCAAGCTCATCCACTATTCAGCCCTTTTAATCTGTAAAACCTGATCAGGGAACAAAGAACAAAAAATGGTATGATTTCCTCTATACTGTATTTCAGTCCATTATAAGAAAAATTCAACTGAAATAAACTCCAGATACTTTGCAAATTCAAAAAGATACAGAAATCCAGTGGTGAGTGTCTAAAAAGTCTCTCTCTCTCTCTCTCTCTCTCTCTCTCTCTCTCTCTCTCTCTCTCTCTCTCTCTCTCTCTCTCTCTCTCTCTCTCTCTCTCTCTCTCACACACACACACACACACACACACACAAACACACACACACACACACACACACCCTGAATGCCTGCCATGCTTCCAAACCTTAAGATATTCAGTTTCTACTGTTTTTCACAGGTTGTTAAAGAAAACATTAGCAAACTGGATTACAAAAAGAAAGCAGGGAAAATCACAGAATTTTGGGGTGGAGACCGGTGCGTATTTCATTCTGAACAAGCACTTCATCTCAAAGAAGCTCAGGAAATGTGGCTCTTCCGATGACAGAGACAAAACAAATAAAACACTTGACTTTACCTCGAGAGGAGGAGAACAGATGATGAGCTTAAAACATTTACCCAGTTAAATGATGAAGTGAGGCGAAGGACATTACCTCGGAGCGATTTATCAGTGTTTAATAGTTGGCGAGCAAGACTGGACGCAATAAAAATAAAAATCCAAATTAAGTGAAGAGAACGGTAAGATCCGAAGTAATTGGAACTGACTCATGGTTCACTGGAACAGATCAGTAGAATAGAATAGAATAGAATAGAATAGAATAGAATAGAATAGAATAGAATAGAATAGAATAGAATAGAATAGAATAGAATAGAATAGAATAGAATAGAATAGAATAGAATAGAATAGAATAGAATAGAATAGAGCAAAGCTGGAAGGGACCTTGGAGGTCTTCTAGTCCAGCCCCCTGCTCAAGCAGGAGAACCTATACCATCTCAGACAGGTGAATGTCTAGTCCAGGGCTAGGCAACCTTGGCTCTTTTATGACTCGTGGACTTCAACTCCCAGAATTCCTGAGCAACGATTCAACTTAACATTCTTGTGTCCAGAAAGGCTGTAAAATGGGGCAAAATGCACTTAACAAATGTCTCACTTAGCAACATAAATTTTGGGGTCTATTGCGCTCCTAACTCAAGGAGTACCCACATGTTTCCAATTGAATAGCTTGTTTCTCTTTCCTTCCTTTTGGCCAGATACTAGCCGCCTTTTCTTGATTTTTGTCTAGATCTGCATCCCACCGTGCCTTCTCTTTATCTTAGATATCAAGCTTTTTTCTGATAGCAGCTACAGTCTGGAAAGCGGATTATAACTGCAGGATTGGGCAACTGACTTTTGCTTTGGTGGCTCAGTGGGTTAGGACGCTGAGCTTGTTGATCAGAAGGTCGGCAGTTTGGCGGGTCGAATCCCAAGTGCCGCGCAGCAGAGTGAGCACCTGTTCCTCATCCCAGCTTCTGCCAACCTAGCAGTTCGAAAGCACATAAAAATGCAAGCAGAAAAATAGGGACCACTCCGGTGGGAAGGTAACAGCGTTTCGTGCGCCTTTGGTGTCTAGTCATGCCAGCCCCATGACCACGGAGACGTCCTCAGACAAGCGCTGGCTCTTCGGCTTTGAAACGGAGATGAGCACCGGCCCCTAGAGTCGGAAATGACTAGCATGCATGTGCGGGGGAACCTTTACCTTTTACCTAATATAAAATATAAAAAAAGAAAATTGTAGGAAAATGAAGGAGGGAGAAGGGAAGGTAAAAGAGTGGGTCAAAGGGAAAAAAAGAAAAGAAAGGCATTGATTTCCAACTCCTTTTGGTGCTGTAGAATAATAGCATCAGATCTCAACTTTTTACTTTTCCCCATAATAGTCTAAACTAGCCATTGCTATAACAACTAGCCTATCTAATCGGTAAAACCCAAAATCAAAGTTTCATTTTTTTTAAATTCCATTTATATCCCACCCTTCTCCGAAGACTCAGGGCGGCTTACAAGCTTAGCAGTAGCCTTCATTCTATGTATATGCCTGCTTATTAGGGCTTTCACACACACCCCCCAAAGCGGCACTATTACAAAGTCAGCTTAATTGCCCCCAACAATCTGGGTCCTCATTTTACCTACTTCGGAAGGATGGAAGGCTGAGTCAACCTTGAGCCTGGTGGGATGCGAACCTGCACTAATTGCAGGCAGCTGGTGTTACTTAAGGAGGCATTAGCCCACTGCTCCACCAAGGCTCCCAGGTCAAGCACAAAGTCCAGAAGTGGTTTCCAAGTAGAAACAAAACTAATTGTGTTTTTTTTCTCTTTAACCAAAGCAGTCAATTTAGCCATCTCGGCTAACTCCATCTACTTTTGCAGCTATTTGTCCATTGTGGGAATCAAAGTGTCCTTCCATTTTTGTGCATAAAGTAACTTTGCTGCCATCAACATATATAACATCAAAGTTCCAAATTTGGCAATCGGCTTATGCATTCAGCGTAGTTTTCTAGTCCTGTGTTATTCTAGCATCCAGCCATGAAGGTGTGCCCTGTTACTTGAAATGGGATAGTTACATTCAATCCATGCCTCCACTTTGGTATACTTATCCTCACTTAGACCAGCCTAACACTGGGTAAACTGAGGAAGACAGAGATAGGGAAATTGGGGCAACCTCTGCCTGTATCTTTGGTTTTATGCAAAGCTATCATTCTGAAAATGGAATGTTCCAAAAAAAATGATATTTTTTTTTTTTAGGATGATCTGATGGGTTTCCGGAAATGGATCCTTCAAACTATAAGGGTCCATAAATTGTCAACATGCTACTTCACATGAAATAAGTCTGAAATGGTATGAACATCTTGATTCTTAAATGGCAATCTATGATAGGGGTTGAAAGAAGATTGATTGGACAGATTGATTCATTCATGTCCTCTGCTTTCTTGCATTCACCTTTAAACAAATAAGTATATTTTCTTCATGCTCTTGGGATAAATTTCCAGAAGCCCATGACTTCCTTTCTTATACCATGTGTCTTGCCCATGTTTATCTGGACAATTATGCCATCCTACAGATTTACATTTCCCTCTGCGAGTTAATTGGTATAAAACTGCAACGAAATAAAATTCAACCCACGGTGTAAAAGAACTGTAGCTGGGGGAAAAAAAAAAGAAATCGTAAACATGCTGATTAGCACGTAAAATTTTAATGAGATTCTGTTTTGATAGCAAAAGCTTCGGAATGAGAGAGTTATGATATAACTTCCAGCAAATATTTTGCTTAATTAATGAATTTCAATAATTGGTCATATTATCTAACACTTAAGGCCCATTATACTGAAACCACTTCTAATTTCTGCCTTTTTAATGAGACTGTTCTGAAGAAAGTGTGAACTTGTTCAAAGTCAGCATTCTTTTCTCATAAACTCCGACCAAGCATTCGTTAAAATAAACCACGGTAGCAAATCTTAAAAAAACAAAATGCTTGAAAGTCCACTGTATATACAGCTAGGCCTCGACTTACAGCAGCTCATTTAGTGACCATTCAAAGTTACAACAGCACTGAAGAAAGGGGTCTACCTCTGTTTTCTTTACGTGTGGCAGGTTGGGTGGCTTGCCCCATGTTGAACAATTTTTTGTACAATCTTTTCCTCCCCTAATAGTGTGATCTGAGTGGAAGAAGCTTCTGTAAGTTTTCCATTGCATACAAAACCCCACGGGTTTCCTCCAGGAGCTAACGTTGTCTGAGATTTCATATTTTCATATGTTTTAATAATGATATCTCTTCTTCAGGGACTTCTGGGAATCATTTCCCCATAATTCCCGGGTCCTCCCATACATTAAGCAAGAACTTTTGCCAAGCTACAATTCCTAGAATTAGATCTCGTCAGAGCGTGCACAGTTTTATTGCGCTGAGATAACCCAGGAGTAAATACAGTAAACAGTGGTTTGTATTAAATGGTGCTTTATATTACACTATCTACAATATACACTAGGAACAAAATACATACACATGGTGATACAGCAAACTCCAACACACAGCAATTACAGCAGGAAACGGACAAGAGAGAAAACACAGCAGCAAAAGCCTTCCCTTTTATACTCAGGCTCTTAAAGGGATACAGACACCTGCTGAATCATTCCTATCGTTGCATCACTGTTGGCAGACGGGAGTCAGCAGAAGTAGCCTGCAATACTGCATTCTAACCACTGTGCCATACAGAATTTTATTTTTAATGTGTGCCAATGTGCTCACAATAAAAAGGGGCAATAAAAGTTATCTTATCTGAATTGCTGAATAACAGGACAGTGATTTTTCTGCAGATATTCATTATTCACACGTGCATATCTGTCCATCAGACAGGGTAATAGTGCAGAAAAGGAGGAAGGAATGGCTCTCTTCTTGAGCTGGTAAGCTGGTTTGGACGCCTGTAGGCATTTACAATCTTTATGCTAAAATCTGCCTTCTGCAAATTCTGCACACCCACCAAGCAAACGCTCCTTTTTCATTCCTGCATGATCAAGTTCATCTTTCAGTATTCCTTTTTTTCTGCCTGCGCAGATCCTGCTTAGTTTTCCACGATCTCGCCTGCATCAATTTATTGCTTTCTTGTTTTACAAAGCAGATTTCCTTTTTCCCCTCGCTTCGCTGTTAATGCGCTGGCTGTGCTGTTTGACATCAATGCTTTCGAAATCTTTGAATATTAATTGATTAAGTTCTGGGCAAAAACAAGCTGGATTTGGTGGTCACTTTTATCTGTTAATGGATACGATGATCCCAGATTTCAGATGGGCTTTGAAAAGCTGTGTTTAAGACGACACAAAAAAAGTCTACTTTCAAAAATCAAATCAAAGCCTCTTTCTGTGAAAGTTTAGAGTTTCAAAAATACAATTTATAATACTATTTGAGGTTTTGTCGTGATGATTTGAGCCCGGAACGAAGCTCTGATTGAATCAAGCCAGATTTGCTAAATGTTTTGATATGAGCAACACAAAGATGATCAAATTTCATGCCAGGAACTTTAAAAAGTTAGAACACTATTAAGACAAAATTAGACTTTACTAAGTTTGATAGATTTCCATAGGGGAGATTAATTTCATCCTTAACTTCTTTATTAGGCACAGAATAAACTGTGGCTGGCCTTATTCCATATTTATTTATTTATTTATTTTGAACAAATGAGACCTTTAGGGAAAATAATTAGTAGTGGAATGGCTAGTAAGCAGAAAATGTCAGAAATAAAATGAATATGCTTACTAGCATGTTTTGGAATGTTCTTTTTTTTTTTTACAATTATTCAAATCAGTGCATTTCTACTTTCCCTTCCACCTTCTCTCTTCCCCTGGGCATGTTCTCTGCATGATGGAAATGGCCCGCGCGCCGGCAGTTTGACACCCCTGCCCTAGAGAGACAGATGGGGGCCAGAGTGTCATAGAATCTGAGGATTAGAATGAAACAAATCCAGAAGAATCTGTTCTTCTGCAAGTGGGCATCGCACACTGCCCAGAGGCTACCATATGAGGGCAAATCATGCATTGCAAAAATCCCTTGGAGGTGGAAGTTATTTCTAATGTAATCTACCAGATCTCCTACATGGATTGCCCCTGTGACTATGTAGGACAGACAGGGAGGAAGCTAATCACCAGCTTACAAGAGCACAAGTGAGTGGTCAGACGAGGAGACTCAAACTCATTGGTAGCCTCAATGAGTGCATTCAATTTCTCAGCTACATACTAAGATTGTTGGCCATGCAGGTACAAAAACAGCCAGGGAAATGATTGAAGCCTGGGAAACGGGGTCAGTCAACAAGAGTGCTGATTTATCACCAGCTTGTCAAGGAGTTAGGAACCGAGGGCTTGGCAGCACAAGGAAGACAAGTCAATTGCTGGCCATCAACACGCCAACCAACCAATAGGAAGGTACCATATAAATACGAAGCATAGAATAATCCAAATCACATATTCCGGGAGAGAGACGTTCCCTGAGGATGAGTTCCAGCTCAGAAGACTAAGCCTCTGGTTTTGATGACTGACCCAGATTGGATCATGCAGAATCTATTTTGCCCCAGGCAAGTAGAAATTTGCTCTGAGTTATTCCAGCCTGCCTCTGGCTTTGAATTTTGAGCAAACTCATTACACGCACCCATTATGTTTACAGCCACTCAGATTAAGAGCACTGATCTTCTTAATCTTTTTTTCCCCCTGTAGAACACATCCTCAGTGTTGTGAGGCCCAAGAAAGAATTTCATACAGCTGGTGATCTGCAACTCTCATAACATCTGACACATTAATTAGATAATATTTCCCCCCCCCCAAAAAAAAATTTAATTTCAGAGATGCAATAGTTCAAAGGATTTAATTATGAGAAAGATGATATGGCACTGTAAAAGTTTTACAAGTGAGGGTGGAATTTAGGTCACTTGGTTTTGGCAAGCCGCAACAGGGTCTGCTTCCCAAAATATAGGAAAGCAACTGCTCATTGCAAATAGATGCATGCCTGTCTTGCCTAATAATGCACTTCTGCTGCCAGCAACTGAAGTCAACCCAAACATGTATTTTGAAGTTGATTTTGGCAAATAAACCTTAACAATTTTTTAAAAAGTCATTTCTACAAATGAAATGGAGTGGAGCTGGTATGAGAGAAGAAGGAAGATGTGGGACTTCATTGGGATTTCATGTCTACCACACGAAAGGTATAACAAGACAGGACTAGTCAGAATTGAATAACCGACTAACAGAGTTGGAAGGGACCTCGGAGGTCTTCTAGTCTGACGGGAAACCTTATACCATTTCAGGCAAATGGCTGTCCAATTCTTCTGAAAAACTTCCAGGGTTGGAGCATCCACAACGTCTGGAGGCAAGTTGTTCCACTGATTAATTGTTCTAACTGTCAGGAAATTTCTCCTGACTTCTAGGTTGCTTCTCTCCTTAATGAGTTTCCATCCGTTGCTTCTTGTCCTGCCCTTCAGGTGCTTTGGAGAATAGCTTGACTCCCTCTTCTTTGGGGCAGCCTCTGAGATACTGGAAGACTGCTATCCTGTCCCCCCTGGTCCTTCTCTTCATTAGACTAGACATACCCAATTCCAGGAACCGCTCTTTGTATGTTCTAGCCTCCAGTCCAGTGGTGGGATTCAGCTGGTTCACACTGGTTTGGCAGAACCAGTGGCTAAATTTTGCTGAGTTCGGAGAACCGACTGAATGCACACTGCTTCCGGAAGTCCAGTCTAGGCCTGGGAGGCCTGGAGGAGGTCTAGAATGGCCCACTGAAAGTGCATGGATGCCACTTCTGGAAGTCCGTTCTAGGCATCAGAGTGCTGGAGGAGGCTTCCTAGGCCTAGAACAGCCCAGCAGAAGTGCATGGATGCCACTTCCGGAAGTCTGTCCTAGGCTTCAAAGGCCCAGGCCTACATCCAATAAGAGAGCCGCTTGTTCATATATTTGAATCCCACCACTGCTTCAGTCCCCTAATGATCTTTGCTGCTCTTCTCTGCGTGCATTCTAAAGTCTCAACATCTTTTTGTACATCGTGGTGACCAAAACTGGATGCATCTCTTCTGAATCAAATGTGGTTCAGAAAGCTATACAATACCAAGTGTCTAAACCTTCTGCATTCCATTAACTCAGGAATCTTTGTCCCTGTTGTTCCTGTATTGTAGAGCATGTTTCACGTACAATCGTACCTTCATGATGTATTCCATGACATCAGGACCATCTATGTGCCCATTGTATAATCATACCATTCTCTTCCACTAATCTAGACTCTTGATTTTCCAGGTCTTCAGACAACTAATCCAGCACCATAAAGCTACCATTTAAATCAAGCATTGGAAGTCTTCTTAGCTTGTGGAACCATGGCATGTTCTCCTTCATCTCTTTCCATGATCCCTATAATCTCATGAGTTTGGGCAAGGCCAGTAAATTAGGGTGACTTTCTGGAAATGCTTCCTGTTCTTTATTTTTTATGGTTCTTGCAATTGCCTCTCTGCGGGTCTGTTATTTAGACTATTACAAATCTTATTTTTTTTCCCCCTGTCCTTCCTTTGTGTTTTCCTTTATTCACCCAGCAGGCAAAATTACTCTCTTTGATCTTGTTTTCATTTTCTTTCATTTTTGAAATGGCCAGGATTGCTGCGTCTTCCATTAGCTTTTACCGAGGAGATACAAATCTGCTTTTGTATCAATCCAATGTGTCTGAATTCCTAGCTAGCGCCTTGGTTATATTTACAGGGCACGAGAGTTCACGACATAGTCAAAGATGCTGGAATTGTATCCAGGGTCTCTTAATAGCAAAGCGATAGGTTTTGAATGTGCAATTCTAGTGGATGGCTTATTTCCTCCGGTATTCAATTAAAGTACTTCGAAGAAGATTCAGAGAAAGGAAGAGTCCCCAATGAAATGCTCACTTCCATTTCCATACCTCAACCAGCCTTCAGAGATTGGCAAAAAAAGAGCTTATTATTGCCAAATGGATGGCTCTTTTTTAAAATGTTGACAGCTGTTCATCAATCACGAAGCTTAAATTGCCGCCTCCTCAGAGCTGCCGGGAGGATGGCTAACCTGGTTATGTTTTTCTCAAGTCAAATTTTAGTATATTACAAAGTGAGTGCTAAAAGATTTTCCATCCTCTAGCTCTGCGGGAGGGCTCCTCACAGTAGCCTAAAACAAAAGTGTCAGCAGCTCTTTTAAGCAAAGAGAAGAGCGGTAAATCCCATTTTCCTTTCCTGTGCAAGTATCTTAAATTAAAAGTAATTTGAGTATTTCTTAGGAAAAAAATTCAGAAAACAGAGAGGGAAGCATTTTACCTTAGGCATATCAGAAAGTTCATATCTCTATCTCTATCTCTATCTCTATCTCTATCTCTATCTCTATCTCTATCTCTATCTCTATCTCTATCTCTATCTCTATCTCTATCTCTATCTCTATCTCTATCTCTATCTCTATCTCTATCTCTATCTCTATCTCTATCTCTATCTCTATCTCTATCTCTATCTCTATCTCCATCTCCATCTCCATCTCCACCTCCACCTCCACCTCCACCTCTATCTATCTATCTATCTATCTATCTATCTATCTATCTATCTATCTATCTATCTATCTATCTATCTATCTATCTATCATCTATCATCTATCTATCTATCTATCTATCTATCTATCTATCTATCTATCTATCTATCTATCTATCTATCTATCTATCTATCTATCTATCTATCTATCTGAATGAAACATTCAGAAACCAACTCAAAATCTCAGAGAACAAACGTTCATGTACATGTATATGTATGTATATAAAATAATGCATATATATATACTGCATTAATTTAAAACAGTGACTCCCAACCTTTTCTATACACCTCACCCCTAGAACACTTCTGATATACTGTATTCTCACACCCCTTAGAAAAGTTCAAAATAACAGCAACAAATTATGCATATACACTGTAATTTTGAAATTCCAAATTTTGCACCTCCTGCAATATCGTCTCGCACCCCTGGTTGAGAACCCCTGATTTAGCAGACATGTCCATGAAGTTTCCCCAAAACATCTTTAAAGAAAATAGCAAATTCATCTCAGTATAGATTTAAAACCACACACACACACATATTAATGTGGCTGGCAGCCATTTGGCAAGCTGAGCGCAATTTTCAAGGACAAGCTCTCCCCCTATGCCTGAAGAAAAAAAAAAAAGTTTTTGAACCAGTGTGCACTACCTGCTCTAATACATATGTCGGTGAAACACAGACGCTCACCTCACAACTGATACAAAAGCTACGATTGGCACTGAGAGCCACGGAAAGATACACGCTCGGCATCACAAGACAAGATAGAAAGACCGGCATGTGGATTAGAGAACAAACGAAAGCAAAAGATGCTATCAAGAGAGTAAAAGAATCGAAATGGAAACGGGCTGGTCACATAGCAAGAGGAACTGAGGGCAGATGGACCAAGGCAGTCATAGAATGGATCCCACTTGATCAAAAGCATCCATGAAAGAGACCTAAAACAAGATGGATCACCAACATCAGCAAGTATGGTGGGCCCATTTGGCAATACCCCAAAAAAGCCCCCTCTAGAGGACTGCTAGTTTGAAAGAGGGGTCAAAGAGGCCGTCTATGTCAAAACTGAACAGCCCTCTCTCAACGGGAAGGGGGGCGGATACGACATCATCTATCTCCAGTCTACAACACAATCCTTCCAGCAGCTCCCAGAAGGCTCCACACCCATTTGCACTACTCAGGTGACCCTGAGGACACAGATAAGCCTCCAAGTGGCCTCAAGGGCTCTCTAAAAGGATGCAAATGACCAGCTGTCTGCAAGGAGTATAAATCCTTCCATTCCCCACCATCCAGTCAGAGCTGAAGAAGCTTCTTGGATGAGCAGCAAAATGTCTTCAAAGAAAAACAAGGAAGTCTAGTTGCTTCATGAAAAAGCACCTTTGGGACAGCCATGACCTGGATTGACTGAGAATCTCCATAGACAAACAACAAAAGCTTTCATCTCTCTCTTTTTTTTCCCCCAGAAGAGCGCATCATATGAAACAAAATAGGCAGCAATTCCACCCAAGGCTCTACTGCGAACGTTTCAGGGCTTCCGAGATTGGTGGAAACAATAAAATGAGCATTAGTATGCAGACAAGTCATAGAAAGTTAATGGACTTTCAAGCTGACACATTGCTCTAGAAAGAGTCATTAGCACAGTCCTTGGCTTCATTGCTGAGGGAGAGTAGAAGAAAAACCTCAAGCAAGTTAGGCTGAATTAATTAATCTGAAGGAAGGATCTCGAGTACAAATGCATATGTGGGTATGACACTGGAACACTAAAAATAACTGCTAATTAAATAATGTTCAAAAGGGGACCGTGAGTCTCGGCATACGTGAAAGCTCAACAACAAAAGTCTCCTTTCAGGGTCACCGCGAGGAGCTCATCCTGGTTCATAGAGGCTTGGATTCAGAAGCCCATCCCAAACACCTCTAAGAGAGTCCTTCAAGAATTCAAGAAGATGAGGACAAATTCTCAGCACCGCTGAATTTATTTCACAGCATACTATTTATCGATAGAGGCATGAACATTTATAGCTCTGGGTCCTTGGTTTCTCTCAGCTGGGTTGTTTTCTTGGAGACATTTCATTACCAAACTAGGTAACTTCTTCTGTGCTGAAAGGGAGTGGAGTTTGCTTATATTTATATACTAGTAAAGGTAAAGGTTCCCCTGCATGTGCGTGCTAGTCGTTTCCGACTCTAGGGGCCGGTGCTCATCTCCGTTTCAAAGCCGAAGAGCCAGTGCTTGTCCAAGGACGTCTCCGTGGTCATGTGGCCGGCATGACTAGACGCCAAAGGCGCACAGAACGCTGTTACCTTCCCACCATAGTGGTCCCTATTTTTCTACTTGCATTTTTACGTGCTTTCGAACTGCTAGGTTGGCAGAAGCTGGGACGAGTAACAGGTGCCCACTTTGCTATGCGGCACTCGGGATTCGACCCGCCAAACTGCCGATCTTCTGATCGACAAGCTCAGCGTCCTAACCCACTGAGCCACCGCGTCCCTATTTATATACTACTAGTATATAAAACTATATTTAGTACAGGTAGTCCTTCACTTACATTTCATTTAGTGACCGTTTGAAGTTACAACGGTACTGAAAAAAGCGACTTTAGGACCGTTTTCCACACTTACCACTACTGCACCATCCCAATATTCACGTGATCAAAATGTGGACCCTTGGGAACTGGTTCCTATTTACGACAGTTGTAGTGTCCTGGGGTCATGGGATCCCCTTTTGCGACCTTCTGACCAGCAAAGTCAATGGGGAAGCTAGATTCACTTAACAGCCGTGTTACTACCTTAACAACTGCAGCGATACGCTTAAGAACGGTGACGGGAAAGGTCACCAAATGGGGTGAAGTTCACTTAACAAACGTCTCGCTCAGGCGACAGAAATTGTTGCTAAAATAACAATAACAATAACAATAACAACAACAACAACAACAACAACAACAACAACAACAACAACAACAATAATAATAATAATAATAATAATAATAATAATAATAATAATAATAATAATAATAATAATAATAATAATAATAATAATAATAATAATTTTATTTGTATACCGCCCTTCTCCCGAAGGACTCAGGGTGGTGAACAGGGCAAACATATAAACATACAAGAATACAAACATTAAAAGAGATTAAACAGGTGCCCAAAAACTAAGAACAATGAATTAAAATACATTAAAACAATATTTTTAATATTGTTTTAATGTATTTTTTTAATGTATTTTTTAATGTATGAAAGGGACGCGGTGGCTCAGTGGGTTAGGACGCTGAGCTTGTCGATCAGAAGGTCGGCAGTTTGGCGGGTCGAATCCCGAGTGCCGCATAACAGAGTGAGCGCCTGTTACTCGTCCCAGCTTCTGCCAACCTAGCAGTTCGAAAGCACGTAAAAATGCAAGTAGAAAAATAGGGACCACTACGGTGGGAAGGTAACAGCGTTCCATGCGCCTTTGGCGTCTAGTCATGCTGGCCACATGACCACGGAGACGTCCTCGGACAAGCGCTGGCTCTTCGGCTTTGAAACGGAGATGAGCACCGGCCCCTAGAGTCGGAAACGACTAGCACGCATGTGCGGGGGAACCTTTACCTTTACCTTTACCTTTACCTTTACCTTTACCTTTAAAACAATATTAAAATCTAAACCCATCACCCATCACTCATCAGGCTAGGCCGGCTTGTTCGAACAAGTAGGTCTTCAGATTGCGTCGGAAGGAGCGAAGGTCGGGCGCCATCCGGAGCTCAACCGGCAAACGGTTCCACAATTTCGGCGTGCCCACAGAGAAGGACCTCCCCCTGGGGGCCACCAGATGACATTCTCTGACCGGTGGCGCCCTGAGGAGGCTCTGTCTGTGGGAGCGCACAGGGCGTAGGGGAAGTTGATGCTGGCAGCAGGTGATCCCTAAGGTACTCCGGACCTTAGTTGTAGTCATAAAATGAAAGCAAGCATCACTCCCTTCAAAGCACTGACGATGTCACCTGGTTGGGTAATGAAATATCTACTAGAAAGGCAGCAAGCATCCAGGACCCAACATATTATTTATTACTAGCAACAGTTTGAGGTGACCGTGTTTTCTGAATTAGAAAGTGAGCGTGCTTGTTCTGCATTTATACTCAGCCAGCAATGAAGCACACATGAAACCGAGTCTCCTTTAAACTGATTCTTTTACCCATAGTTTTAAGAGACCCACTATACTCGTGGTGGCGAACCTATGGCACAGGTGCCACAGGTGGCACGCTGAGCCCTCTCTGTGGGCATGCGCGCTGTCATCCCAGTCCTAGGCCTTCAGCTGGGCTTTATAAAACCTTCTTCTCTTTAGGCCTCTGCCGCCATGTGCAAAAAAAAAAGGTTCAATCAATTTCAACTTCTCATGGGAAAAAAAAAAGTTCTTGCAAAGTTGGAATGGATTGATTGGACTTTTTAGTTCCACCCAGTCTGCTGTTACCACTGCAGCCATGCCCACCCAATTGGCCACACCCACCCAAAGGGCCATGCCCACCCGGCACCTGATGATACATAAGTGGGTTTTGGGTTGCAGTTTGGGCACTCGGTCTCTAAAAGGTTCTCCATCACTGCACTATATCAACAGTGGGTTCCAAAGATTTGAGCAGATCCCTCTCTCAGTTCTTCCTATCCCCTTACTTTAAACAATCAAGTAGAAACACGCTTACTGTAAGAGGATGCCCATCATAAATGAAGCATTATTTTCCAGCATTTCAAAGAATTTATGTCCGTTCTCGGAAAATAAAATGCACAGGTTGCTACCGTAAACTTTTTAGAAGTGGGGCCCTTATCTCGTTTTTCTCGAGTGAGGAATGTGAAGAAAAGAATGTTGCTAGGCACGTAAAGAACAGTCAAGAATTATTTGACTCGAGTGAACTCCACTGGAACAGCCATCACTGCTGCTCAGTAATTCCAGGGTAATTTTTCCTCCCATTATTTTCCGATTTATATCTCCTTGCAGTTTGCAATGTCTCAAACAATCTGGATTTGCAGAATGCAGCATTAAATAAAAATGGCTTACCTGTAGACATGGATAGCACAGTCTGTTGCCCAGCCCATGAAAACAGCTTATGTTTGTTTTTAAGCATCATTATTTAATGTATTTCATTATAGGAATCAATATATGTTGTCCATAATTACTGGAGCCTAAAATTCCCAGACATTAAACTGATGGTTCTTGTGAGTGTGATCAATTCCATTCCATGTCCTGACATGTCACGGTAAGCTTTATGAGCAGGTCAGTCACGCATGAAACATAAAAGCTTTTTCATGGTAGGCAGAGAACTAGAGAGGTGGAGAGATTAAATCAAGAAAGCCTCCTTCAAATATTCTATGTCCAGCTTTGATTTCATTGACCTAGCCGGGATTCGAATTGGAAAATTTTCTAAGCTGGCCTATTGACTTCCAACCACTTATTTCTTCCAATGCAGAACTGTTAACCTGAAGTACTATTTCCTAGGTACAGATATGATAGTGTAGTTGAATGGTTAAGTGCTGGGTCAACTATAAACATGCTTTTAATGTTCATGAATGACATTGTTCCTGCCAGCCACAAAGAATCAGAACCATCCATTAGGTTGCACCATAGAAGTGTTGAAAGAAAAATCTTCATCAGGGTCCATTCCAAGCTGGGAATAATCAAAATGGAGACCTCTTTAGAAAGAAAGTTGTAGTTTATTGGAGAGCCAGACAGAAAGATGGCTTTGGGAAAAAAGTGACCACACGTAGTAGGGAGTGGTGGGTTTTTATACCTTCTTGAGCCTTTTGTTTGGAGTTGTTCCTGTGGCATGAACTTTGACCTGAGTTCTTAGTGTGCCCTTTCTGTTATTCTGATAGTGGTGGGTTAATCCTATTATGTCCCAAAGGTCATATCCTGCTTCCCTGGGGATGTGGCTGATGATTGTTGGATTTCTAACAGAAGCGTTAGCCTGCCAAAATGCAACCAGCAATGACCTTGGTTCCCACAGAACAATTTATTGTTTTGACTAAGCTAAAAGACACACTCATTCCCTCCTCCCAATTCTGTGGCAATCAAAAACAAGTGGAAAATGGCTTCAGCTAAATTCCTTTGTAGACTTGACACAGTGGTGGGATTCAGCCAATTCGCACCAGTTCGGTAGAATCGATAGCTAATTTTTTTGGTGCCCAGACCCAGAATGGACTTCCGGAAGTGGCATCCACACAGAGAACCAGTTGTTCATCTATTTGAATCCCACCACTGGTTGTAAGTTGCATTTTTCAGTGCTGTTGTTACTTTGAATGGTCATTAGTTGTAAAGTGAGGACTAGTTGTGCCCAGAGGGTTCTCTCTCTCTGCAAATTAAATGCTCTTTCTCAAATCTGTTTTAATAATGCCAAATTGAACAACATCTTTATTAGTATCCCCGCCCCCCCAGGTTGATATCTATAGGAGTGTTCCACTTTGTTTTGTCTTAATAGTGTTAAAAGCAAAACCCCAAAGCAAACTGAATTATAACTTTATTACTATATGTTGAGGAATAAATGTGCTTAGCTCAAAAGTGAGTTATCCCAGAGATATTATAAATAGCTTTAAGAATAAGATTTCGGTTAAAAGAAGAAAAAAAAAGGTACACCCATTCCTCTCTACTTTGAAGTCATTTCACTTGGAAAATGCAAGATTAAAACACACATACGACAACACACACATGCAGACAGCCCCAGACTGGTCGACGAGCCATTACTTACAGAAAATGGATTGTCTCTCTGAAAGGCATCACTTACCGAGAGTCATTTCACTTCTAGTTGAAAGTTAAACATTTTTTTTAAAAAAAAAAATACTGATTTTTGAAAGTATCATTAAGGTGCCAATCTGTCTCTGTCAAAGTTGTGTTTCAAGTTTCACGCTGATCCTTCCCTTCTTCTGTACGGCCCCAGATTCAAGGATGGTAACTTTTGAAATCGAAATGGAAAGCTGTCCAGGGTACAGAAATTCTTGCATCCTTAAAGCAAAAGCAAAATAATAGAGTAAGAGACTGGGGAGGGACCTTGGAGGTCGTCTAGTCCCAACCCCTGATCATCTGATTCTAGTTGTCAGGATGAGTTTCATACTGGGGAGGTGGCATATGAGGTAGGCCTCATATTTGGCAAGCCAAAGACCACCAAGTCCTTGCCATAGCACCATCAGGCTAAAACACATCAGGCAGGTAAGCACTAGAACACAGAATTATAGAGCTGGATGGGACCTTCAAGGTCTTCTAGTCCAACCCTCTGCTTAAGGCAGGAGATCTTATTCCATTGCCCTCAAAGGGTTGTCCAGTCTATTTTTGAATACCTCCAGTGATGAAGCACCCACAATCTTTACAATTTAGCTAAAGTACTTCTGGGCTGCTTTTCAGTACAAAGGAAAACAATAGCAATAGCACTTTGACTTGTGTGCCCCTTCACAGTGCTTTACAACCTTCTCTAAGCAGTTTACAGAGTCAGCCTCTTGCCCTCCAACAATCTGGGTCCTCATTTTACTGACCTTGGAAGGATGGGTGGCTGAGTCAACCTTGAGCTGGTTAGGATCGAACTGCTGGCAGTCGGCAGAGTTAGCCTGCAATGCCGCATTCTAACCACTCTGCACCATGGGAGTAAGTAAGTAAGGAAGTAGGTAAGTAAGTAAGTTTAGAAGCCCCCCTCCCCAGATTAAAATGTTCTTTATTCTTAATATTAAAGAGGGGCAGAATATTAAATTTCCCCAGAAGGAGAAATGGAGAAAAAAATCTTAACAAAGGCAGAAAGCAGTCCCAGTCTTTCTTAATAGCCTCGAGCAGAAGCCTCAAGTCTTTAGAGATGGATATTTTGTATCTATTAAGAAAGACTGGGCCAATCTATTCTAAAAAAAAAAACACTTTCAGCCTCCGCGGCTGATGGGATTAAGAATTTACATTCCCTCACCCAAAACCTAAGGACAGGACATGACCTTTAGGACATAATAGGATTAACCCACCATCATCGACACAAGGAGTTGCACAACCCACTGTAGCATCTCAATCAGAACCTTATAGAGATCTATTCATTCATTCAGCCATTTTGTCAGCGGTCCCAGAACTGCATGCTGTTGCTGGTTCTGCTCATCAATAAACAAGAACATTATTTCCTAAGCAGTCAGCCTCCATTTTTTAATTCCCGGCTTGGAACTGGACCTTATTTTTCGTTCAACAGATGGAAGGGAGGAAGGAAGGAAGGAAGGAAGGAAGGAAGGAAGGAAGGAAGGAAGGAAGGAAGGAAGGAAGGAAGGAAGGAAGGAAGGAAGGAAGAGCAAGAGCAAGAGCAAGAGCAATTAGATGTATATAACACACTGTAGTGCTTTACAGCTGTCTCTAAGCAATTTACAGAGTCAGCATTTTGCCCCCAAAATTTAGATTTCTATAACCCAGTATCTTAAATTTTCAAGTGGGCTTCCCCACACGACACATGCATGTTTTGCCTCTTCCATTTCTGATTTTTTTTTAAAAAAAAGGGTGGGGGGAATAATAGCCTTGCAGCTAGAGATGATTTAAAGGCCATAGCATTTCAGAGACAGCATAAAGACACCTCAACATTTTTATAGGACCAGAGGTGATGTTTGTTTTAATTACAGCTCACCGATGGAATTTTTAAGCAACCTTTGGTGGCTTTCTCAGTGAAAGCAGAAAATAACGAGTAAGTTGCAGGAATTTAATTAGTTTAACCTCATTAATAGGCAATTTGATCGGATATACTTGATTGAGCCAGACCACTAGTAGGGACCTGGCCTGAACAGACAATTATTCATGACTAATGAGACAATGGCAGCAAGATTTGTGTTTTATTTTGCTTTTAATGATTCCCGCCGCATTTGCGAAAGATAAATTGATCAATGCTTTCGATTAGGCCAGCTAAATAAAACTTCAGAGTTTTATTCCTTCCTTTCAAGCTTTTATTTCTTTATTTAAGGACTGCACATGGCCACCCAGTTCACAACAGGAACTCTGGGTGGTGGAGAAAGATTGCAACCCACAGTCACAAACAATAGATGGGACACTTGAAGTAAGCAAGGCATGGAAAGCCACACCAGTAATAGAAGAGTAGAATAAAAAAATAGAGTTGGAAGGGATTTTGAAGGACAGTGGAACAGCTTGCCTTCAGAAATTGTGGGGGCTCCATCACTGGGTTTTTTTTAAAGAAGAGGCTGGACAGTCACTTGTCTGAAATGGTAAAGGTTCTCCTGCTTGAGCAGGGGGCTGGACTAGAAGACCTCCATGGTCCCTTCCAGCTCTATTCTATTCTAATTCTAATAGATGAGCTGTGAGCCTCTCACCAGTGCTAGCTGAGCTGTGCACCAATTCTAGCTTCCACCTTTGAGGAGCATGCATGCTCTCGGCCCCATTTGTGCGCACATGCACGCAGGCACATTTACATATGTGCTCATGTGAGCATAAAGGCTCCTGTCCCTCCCTTTCCCACCAGGCCACCAACCCAGAAAGTTTGGTGACCCCTGCTCTAAAAGTGTTGTGATTCAGCGTCAGTCTGTGGTTTCAGCAGCTGAATCAGACAATTCTGAGGAGGAGGAGGAGGAGGAGGGGTTTGGAGAGCCTTTGATTGCAGATGCACTGCAGAGCTCTCAGCCAGGCCCCTCCCATCTTGTTCCTCCTCAGACCCAGCTGTGTGAGCCTGAAAGATTAGACGAAGACAATCCACAGCTGGCTTTGTTCAAGGACGCTCAAAGCAGGAGGCAGACAAGCAGAAGTGAACAAAGAAAAGCAATGAGGCACCTCGGGAGGAAGCAAAGAGAAGCCACGCCTTGAGACTGCTGTTTAAAAGGGGAAGGTGTGGGAGGTGCTGGTTGCTGAAGGCAACCGTTTGAAGAGCTTCTGATATAGTCTCGGTCTGTATTTGTTTTACTCTGTTTTGAACTGTTTCATTTAGTTTTTGCAAATAAATTTGGTTGGCTTAATTCCAGCCTATTGAATATAACAAAGGGGTTGTCCCTGACATTTCTGCAGGGCTGGTTGTAGGCTGGAACAGAACAAAAAGACAACTGGACTTTCTGGGTGTTTTTTTTTTCTCTTTCTTCTCATCCAAGAAGCTTCTTTGGTTCTTCAAGGGCCTCAATGGCTCTCTGCAAGCTAACAATCGACCTTCAGAGTGCTAACGACAGATGATGGCAAAAGAATATAAATCCTTCTATTTCCCACCCGTCCGTTAGAAGAAGCTTCTCAGGTGAGAATTTGAAATCTTTTCAAAGAAGTGAAAATGTTTTCAAAGGGGGAAAAAAAAACCCACACGAAACCTCCAAGAAAGTGCAGTTGCCTTTGGGACTACAGGGCGGATGTGTTGAGGCTGCAAATCAAGACTTCTCCACCGACGTTGCCTATCATACAGTATAAGCTGTAGTCCCAATGCACCGGTGAGACAGTATTGGAGAAGACTCTCATACAGGGATGGGATTAAAAAAGTAGGTGGCATCAAGAAAACATCTGAAGTCAAGGGAAAGATGAAAGGTTCTCTGGCTATGCCATCTTTGAACCTGAAGTGAGGTATTAAGGAGGGGCATTTCATTTGGAGGTGAGCAACAAGGAACCTGCAGTTTACATATGTTGATACATCTATAATAGCATTCCTTAATTTGGCATTCTCCAGATCTACTGGTGTTTTTTTTCTCTCTCCATCTCTCTCCCTCTCCCTCTCTCCTTCTTTCTCTCTCCTCCTCTCTCCTCCTCTCCCTCTCTCTCCCTTGCTCTCTCTCCCTCTCCCTCTCCCTCTCCCACTCCCTCTCTCCCCTTCTCGCCCTCTCCATTTCTCCTGCTCTCCCTCTTTCTCCCTCTCTCTCTCCCTCTCCCCCTCTCCTCTCCCTCTATCTCCCTCCCTCTCCCTGCCTCTCTCCCTCTCTCTTTCTCTCTCCTCTCTCCTTCTCTCCCTCTCCCTCTCCCTCTCCCTCTCTCCCTCCCTCTCCCTCGCTCTCTCTCCCTATCCCTCTCTCCCTCTCTCCCCCTCTCCATTTCTCCCCCTCTCCCTCTTTCTCCCTCTCTCCCTCCCTCTCTCTCCCTCTCTCCCTCTCTCCCTCCCTCTCCCTATCCCTGCCTCCCCCTCTCTCTTTCTCTCTCCTCCTCTCTCCTTCACCCCATCTCCCTCTCTCGCTCTCTCTCCCTCGCTCTCTCTCCCTCTTCCTCTCTCCCTCTCTCTCCCTCTCTATTTCTCCCACTCTCCCTCTTTCTCCCTCTCTCCCTCCCTCTCTTTCTCCCTCTCCCTCTCCCTCTCCCCCTCTCCCCCTCTCTCCTCTCCCTCTATCTCTCTCTCCCTCCCTCTCCCTGCCTTCCTCTCTCTCTCTCTTTCTCTCTCTCACCAGTTTTGATTCCTGGCAACTGCCTGGATGTGTCCCTACAGTTTTTTTGGCAAGATTTCAGAAATGTTTTGCTATTGCCTCTTTCTAGGACTGAGAGAGAGTGGCTGGCCCAAGGTCACCCAGATGACTTAAATGCCTATTAGTATTACTGGCAAGAAAGGTTGCAAACTGGGCCCATCCTCTCTTAACAACCATGTTCCTTAGCAGCAGAAATTTCTCCTTAGTTCTAGGTTGGTTCTCTCCTTGATAAACTTCCATGACTTTACTGCAAGAAGAAGAAAAAAGAGTGGCAGTTTTTACTTATTTAGCCATAGCTTGTCTTACCTGTCCTTCCATATGTCAAAAGATATTGATGTTCTGAAAAGACACACATTTCTTTATCGCTAATTGGCAAATCTATCTACGCCAGGGTGGAAAGCATCAAACACTGGGACTATGAATGCTAACATCATTTTCGCTTTTCGTTTGGTTATGCTTCAGCCTGGTGTGGCGTTAACGGTAGCAAATTGTGTTAACTACCAATTATGCAAACTGAGTGCAGAAAGTTACTACACTTTTCTTGGTTCAGAAGGGAAAATGGAGTCCAAATAAAGAAACTGGAGCTGAGTGTTCAACAGCTGATCAAGTTGCAAAAAACCCACACACTATTTGCCCCAGAATATTCTATTCTATTCTATTCCTCAGGGCACCATGCATAAAAGGTAAAGGTAAAGGTTCCCCGGCACCTGCGTGCTAGTCGCTTCCAACTCTAGGGGCCGGTGCTCATCTCCGTTTCAAAGTCAAAGAGCCAGCGCTTGTCCAAGGACGTCTCCGCGGTCATGTGGCCGGCATGACTGGACACCAAAGGCTCACGGAACGCTGTCACCTTCCCACCGTAATGGTCCCTATTTTTCTACTGGCATTTTTACGTGCTTTCGAACTGCTAGGTTGGCAGAAGCTGGGACGAGTAACAGGCGCTCACTCTGTTACGCGGCACTCAGGATTCGACCCGCCAAACTGCCGACCTTCTGATCGACAAGCTCAACGTCCTAACCCACTGAGCCACCGCATCCCATATAGCACCATGCATAGATTAAACCAAGACTGGAATACAAATGAGAAAATCATGTATGAGAATAAGACCAAGCAGAGAATATTACAGCTTGATGTGTAAAAGGAGAGACTTAATATCTTAAAACTCGATTATAAGGTGATCACATGTCCACCATTTACTACTCCCAAGATACAGGTAGTCCTCAATTTAAGACCATTAGCTTAATGGTCTTAAATCTAAAATCTTAATTCTTAAATCTAACCAAGGAGAGAAACAACCTAGAATTAAGGAGAAACTTCCTAATGGTGATAGCAATTAACCAATGGTACAGCTGGCTTTCAGAAGTTGTGGGTGCTCCATCCCTGAAGGCTTTCAAAAAGAGACTGGACAACCATTTGTCTGAAATGGTATAGAGTCTCCTGCTCAAGCAGGGGGTTGGACTAGAAGACCTCCAAGGTCCCTTCCAACCCTACTACTCTCATGTTCTATGGCTTGAAATCCTAAGTGCATTGAAAAATAATTGGCTTATGACCTGTCCTTTGAAATTATGACTTTGTAGATCCTCACTGTCTCATGATTGTGATTTGTACACTTGGCAACCAGCTCAGACTTAACAATGGTCACAGCATCCCTGAGTCACATAATCACAATTTGCCAGCTGGTTTCTGACAAGCAGAATCAATGGGAGAAACTGAACTTGCTTAGTAACTCTAGTCATCTGCTTAATGACTGTGTTAAAATGGTTGTTACATTGGATCTGGTCCACATCACTTAATAACCACGTCACTTAGCGACCAAAACTCTGCACCCAATTTCAGACTGCTCGTATTGTTACTATATCTTTATTCTATTGATGTTACTGATAAAGGGATTGAACAATATGCCTATCAAGGCCATTTATGTGTATCTTCAGACCCCAGATTTGAGATAGCTATACTGCTATTCCTGAATTTGCTCCTCTCTATGACTCCTGAAGTGGAACTAATCTTCCTTCCAATTATGTAGACTGCCCCCAACGGCAGTTATGAGCTTCTTATTAAGTGCTCAGAACTGTGAAGTCTTCAAAAAAAATGGACACATTTTATGCTGCAGCAATAGCCCGGAGAGACTACTGCATCCAAATGTACCTTAGATATCCTTATTTTCTGTGGCAAATAGGAATTTTTGCTGGATATTTTATGTTAGAACTCTTTTTTTTCTCTTCCTCTTAAAATTGTGCAAAAACTAATAACCACATTTTAAAAACAAACAAACAAACATGATGTAGGAGAAGGTCTGGTGGAATCTGGGGAAGGGTTAAAAGAGGAATCAGCCTGGAATCCTTACATAGTCACAAACTAAGTCCAACTTCCCCTTGATTGCCATTGAACCTTATTTAACTCTAACTAAGTGCTGGCCGTTAGTTGAGAAGATTCCTGTCCATAGGCTTTTAGCAACAGATCACTTTAATGGGAACTTCATGTGTTGACCTGGATTTTTAATGCCTGACACATCCATGGGAAAAAAAATAATGTTTTGAGGTGTAACAATGATTTAAGATCACCAGCAAGACCCACTAAAAAGCAGAGGCATCACCCTGTCAACAAAAGTGTGTATAGTCAAGGCTATGGTCTTCCCAGTTGCAATGTATGGCAGTGAAAGTTGGACCATAAAAAAGGCTGAGCGCCAAAGAATTGAGGCCTTTGAACTCTGGTGCTGTAGAAGACTCCTGCGAGTCCTTTGGACTGCAAGGTGATCAAACTGGTCAGTCCTACAGAAGATCAACCCTGACTGCTCTTTAGAAGGCCAGATCCTGAAGCTAAAACTCAAATACTTTGGCCACCTAATGAGAAGGAAGGACTCACTGGAGAAGAGCCTAATGCTGGGAAAGATGGAGGGCAAGAGAAGAAAAGGACGACAGAGAAGGAGGTGGCTGGATGGAGTCACTGAAGCAGTAGCCGTGAGCTTAAATGGACTCCAGAAGATGGTAGAGGACAGGAAGGCCTGGAGGAACGTTGTCCATGGGGTCGCGATGGGTCGGACACGACTTCGCAGCTAACAACAACAACAACAAGCAAGACCCACGGGCTTGATTATTAGAGGATTGTTAGAGGCAATCAACGCCTATTTCAAGAATACTGATTTCTCTTTGCTAAAAACCACAGCAGCAAACAGCAAACAATGCAATGGCTTCATTTTCTCTAGCTGCCTTGAGGCTTCTGACTTTGTAACGGTAAGTTTTAAGATTGCTGGAGAAGGACACATCATGTTTAGTATTCCAGTACAATATTTATCCAATATTTTAGACTCTGCTACTTTGCCATGGGATGTTCTGATCCTCAGTAGTGTTGTTCAGTTTGAAATGAAAAGAGCAGGTTAAATATTATGACTATTTCTACCTCCCTACCCAGTAAGCATTTATCAGATAATAAAACAAGCCCGGAATTACATGAGCGTGGGAATTCTTGTGTGTGTGTGTCTGTGTGTGTGTTGTTTTTTTGTTTTTTTCAGTTTCTGTGCCATTTTCACCTAAATGGGAAGCTATATAAATTGAATAAATAAAATTATAGTCCTCCTCCATACGTTTTCACTGTCTTCTTGCATTCTCTCCTCTGTTTCCTGTACAAATTCAGAAAGAGGCCTGTAGCCTGGTTTTAAACAGTTCACATAAATCTATTAGATTAAATTTGATTGCTAACTCGAAAAATTCCACATGCATCTCTGAATAAGAGCATGCTATATAGCGCATTGAATGGGAACATGGGATGTTCTGTCTCCATTCACAAGGACGCTTTCGACTGTAACTTTTAATTGATTTAGTTATTTATTTCATATTTAAAATTTTGATTTCTGTTGTTGGTTTAAGCCCTTGAGGATTCTCCCGTTTCTGCTTCTAAATTCAAGGAGTTATTGCAATAACGTGAAAACATCCCTCCCTTCAGCACTTAGAAAAACAAACCAGCTCATAAATAAGGTGGCAGTTTTCATTTTTCTAAAGGATGTGTTTCATCAATTCATTTCCCAAATAATGTCTTAAGTCAATAGCGTTTCTCCTCTATTCTCCCTTGATTACTCATACAAGTGAACTTAGGTAATTACAGATCAAGCAGTGAAGATAACATAGGCAATCGGAAATATGTTAGTCAAATCTCTTGGTAGTAAGAAAAATGCAACTCGTTTATTCAGAGAGACAATCACATGGAGGAGATGATATCCAATGTCTGGAGAATTAATATCTTGGAAAATTTGACTTGCTCCAACATAAATAGAGAAAGATTCCTTTTGGGTACATGATTGTATGGTTTATTTTTTAAAATGGTTCCTTAGCTTGGGAATATTTTCCAATGAAATGATGATTATTTATCTTATTTTGTTCCATTAATCCTATTTACCCATCCATGACTGGAGTGTTGTTGTAAAAGAAATATGGAAGAAATAAATACATACGTAAATAAAAATATAGTGTTGACTTGAGGACAAGGCTTAAGGATATTATGAAGCTCTCAGAGGTATGTAATGTCATAACAAGCTGGCCTGGTCTGACGGGATGGGGTTGGGTTTTTATAAATAGTTTTAATTTTAATATGTATTAATTTTATGGGCATAATGTTTAATGGCTTTTTAATTTTTGTATTCTATTTTTATTGTGTATTGCCCTGTTCACCGCCCTGAGTCCTTCGGGAGAAGGGCGGTATAGAAATCAAATTATTAAATTAAAATTAAATAAAAGGAAACCAGGCCAGCTGGACCCATAGCAAAACTCAAAAGAAGCAGGGCAAGATTGGAAGATTTGGAGAGACCTGGCCCATAAAATTGCCAAGAGTCATACAACACTAAATCATCATCATCATCATCATCATCATCATCATCATCATCATCATCATCATCATCATCATCACCATCGTCTAATGTCTATGGAGATTCTCAGTCATCCCAGTCCTGGTGGTCCCAAAGGTGTTTTTTTTCAAAAGGCAACTGGATTTGTGTATCCTCGAAGACATTTCGTTTGTCATCCAAGAAGCTTCTTTAGTTCTGACTGGATGGCGGAGAATGAAAGGTTTTATATTCTTTACAGTCATCTCATCGTTAGTACTCTTTCTGAGAGTTGTCGAAACTACTTGGAAGTTTATCTGTGCCCTCAGAGTCACCGGATCAGTGCAAATGGGTGTGGAAGCCTTCTTGGAACTGCTGAAAATTTCAGAAAGAGTACTAATGACCAGACGACTGCAAGGAATATAAACCCTTCCATCCTCCACCATTCTGTCAGAACTGAAGGAGCTTCTTGGATGAGAAGCGAAATGTCTTCAAGGAAAAACAAAGTCCAGTGGCCCTTTGAAAAAGCACTTTTACGATCATCATGTAATGCCAACTAAGCTTGAGATTAAGAGAAGACTAGGAAAATTTTACTCTGTCCTGTACATTCCCATATCCCAGAAACAAAACATTCGGATCATCCCTATTTGGATTTTTTTGTATTCAGGACTGTTCTAAAGATGAACTTTATAATTGAGCAATGCACCCTGGGCATAATCTGGCACTTTCCAAAGGTAGTATGGATTCTCAGTTTGCTCACAACTTGTTTTTCTTCTGAACCTTTATTTTAGCCGAAAAGATTTGGAGCAAATGATTTCTCTTTATCAGGACATAAACAAAATTACACTCAGGTAAGAAAAGAAGGACATCTTCCAGAGATGGGTGGCTTAATTGCCATCACTCTTGGATCTTTTCAATTCTTCGTGAGATGTTATATTGAAGTCACGGCACCCTCAACCAAGGAAACGGGCAAATGAAATTTGATGTGATGGGGTCGTTGGAAGTACTGTCCAACTTCAGGGATTGAACATTTGATTTGGACCCTGAAGCTCTAAGTGGATCAAGTCCTTGAAGTTTAAAATGATGAATTTTTGGGGAAAAAAAAACCCAGACAGGGGTCATTGAACTTTTCCAAACTGCCAGGTTATGAAGGTTGATTGAAGTAATGGAAATAACACCAGGAGCATTCATTTCCTTTACAAAGGCTTTTCCCCCTCCTCCGAATACAGATGAACAATCAAAGAGATGTATTAAAGTTCTTGGAATCTATTCCCCACATAGAAGAGAATAAATCTGATCTTTTCCACTGTTGCAGTGATCTTGATAGCTCCAAGTAAAGCACAATTCTGGGATCTATTTCTGAATTAGATGAACTTGGCATCTAGTGAGAAAAATTTGAGAACTGTTTTCTTAGTATTCCTGAAAAAAAAAAACTTTATTGTAAGAATATTATATCTATTTTGTTGTGGGAAGGAGAGGTGGTCTTCTCATTCAGTAGACCCTGGTTCTAACACAACATATAGGTGGTCCTCAACCTGGGATGTTTCCCCTTAATGACCACAATTAGAATAGAACAGAATAACAGAGTTGGAAGGGACCTTGGAGGTCTTCTAGTCCAACCCCCTGCTCGGGCAGGAAACCCTATACCATTTCAGACAAATGGTTGTCCAATCTCTTCTTAAAAGTTTCCAGTGTTGGAGCATTCACAACTTCTGGAGGCAGGTTGTTCCACAGATTAAGTCTTCTCACTGTCAAGAAATTCCTCCTTAGTTCCAGGTTGTTTCTCTCCTTGATTAATTTCAATCCATTGCTTCTTGTCCTGCCTTCGGGTGCTTTGGAGAATAGCTTGACTCTATCTTCTTTGTGAAAACCCCTGAGATATTGGAAGATTGCTATCATGTCAACCCCTAGTCCTTCTTCATATCACCCCAAGTCCTTGAGAGAGCCAGGATTGTGGTCACTGAGCGAAACAGTCACATAGCATCTCACTTAATGACCCCTTCAGTCCACAACTAGGATTCTGATTCTAATTGGGCCTGTAGGTTGAAGATTACATATATACATACATACATACATACATACATACATACATACATACATACATACACACACACACACACACACACATGGTTGTGTATGCAAGTGTGTTACTCTTTAGCTTCTCACTTCTTGACAAATAAACAAGCTCAAAGGGAGACCTTTGCAAGCCAAAGAGTAGGTCATTGATAGCAGAGTTTGATGCTTGTGCTGCTTTCAGATGGGTACACAATGCCATGACACGGGTACAAAAGGGGCAAAGCTTGCAAGACAATTGTGTGATGCTACCTTCATCGTTTGCCCACATTGTGTGTTACCTCTGACTGATAGTGTAACTCAGGGGTAGGTCACCTTGGCTCTTTTATGACTCGTGGACTTCAACCCCCAGAATTCCTGAGCCAGCATGGCTCAGCTTGGAAACCTCTCCCTTTCCCCTCAGTGTGGCTGGCTGAGGAATTCTGGGAGTTGAAGTCCATGAGTCATTAAAATGGCCACGTTTGAAGACCCTGGGTTAGAAGAACATAGGAAAGCACAATTAATGCTAATTAAGGTAGACTTTATGAGTTTAGAGCAGGGGTAGGCAACCTTGGCTCTTTTATGACTCGTGGGCTTCAACGCCCAGAATTCCTGAGCCAGGATGGCTCAGCCTGGAAACCTCTCCCTTTCCCCTCAGCGTGGCTGGTTCAGGAATTCTGGGAGTTGAAGTCCAGGAGTGGATGTTTGAATTGCATCATCCACTTGCAACTTCTCCTCGACTTTGCTGTTTGTGGCTGATACCTAAAACTTCTGTTGGGCACAAATTGCTGAATCGCGGCATTGATGGAGGAGACCGATTTCTCTGAAGGCTTTCCACTATGTAATACTGGATAAGGTAAATCAATTCGGGGCATAGCGGAGAAGCACAATCTCTTCTGCTTTTACACAAAGTTACCCTTGAATTTCCATAAATCTGCAGCTCTACCTCAGTCTGTCACAGTTAGAGGAACTTCAATTTCTCAAAAGGGCTTTTTCCCTCCCCCTCCCTCCCCCCCCTCAGAGAAACAGGCTTCTGTTTTCTATTGTAATTCTCAGCCTGATTTTGAATTTCTTCGGGGCTGTTTTCCAGCTGCTTTCCTTGATACAAAGTGGAAAGCTGCTTATTTCATTGTTTCTGGCTTAACTTCCCTCGATTCTTCTGCAGATTGGCTGGCTGACTCTTCCGGTTCTGAAACAAACAAATAAAGATCCAGACAAAGAAACGAACCTGGGAAGGACACCATTATTGTAGACCTCACTTGCAATTCAAATGAGTCATAAAAGCCAGGAAGGCTGCAGCTGGTGAAAGAATTATGCGTTGAAAAGCTGTAGGTACCCCCTGAATCATCAGATATGTTTCTGCTTCCAAACATCTGCAGCAAAAGCACTGTCTTTCCAACAGATGGTGGTGGTTTGGGCACAGGATTAATCTTAAATACAAACAAGACAAGATGTTTCATGCTCCAGGCTATGGCTAAGCAAGCTGGTTAGGCCTAGGACGGTCTACAGTTGCTACTGCACTGGATTAGTGTCTCAAGAAGAGCATCGAAGACATTGATTCGCACACTGACAGGACCAGCACAAAGTTGAACGTTGGCGTGCCAGACACAAACAGAACAAGTCCTTCTTCTGCGCTGATTCAGTTCCTGCTTATGACAGCTGAGTCTCGTAGATCTACAAGCTCCTGGCACCAAGATCCAATTAAAAATGAAAGGCTGTTTTGTTTTGGGTTGGGTTTTCTTTTGTTTTTTGCTTTACAGGAAGAAATGAAGAAGAAAGACCTTGAACGTAAGCCAAGGGGCCAGCAAGGGGATGAAAATGCAAGGGAGCCAGGAACAATTCTACAAGCAGCAAAACAGTGTGGCACACACAAAAAACTCTATATTCCAAAGTTCAAAGCTGGAAATACCTCTTGACTAGTTGTTTTCTCCCCTCTTTCTTCTCTACTCAAACATGTCAGATCTTGGGCAATGAACTTGACTTCAAGAGGTATTAGGATGCAACAATATTCAGGCACTAGTGTAGGAGATAAGCAGGCTGAGCTGGAAGGTGGGGTTAAATGTGTCATCAGTTTGGAAGCATTACATTCCCACAAGGGTCCCTTATCTAGTGACGACTTGTGACAACCATTAGTAGATCAGATTCTTAGATATAGAATGGAATGGAGTGGCATAGAGAATAGAATAGAATAGAATAGAATAGAATAGAATAGAATAGAATAGAATAGAATAGAATAGAATAGAATAGAATAGAATAGAATAGAGTAGAGTAGAATAGAATAGAATAGAGTAGAGTAGAGTAGAGTAGAGTAGAGTAGAGTAGAGTAGAGTAGAGTAGAGTAGAGTAGAGTAGAGTGAAGTAGAATAGAGCAGAACAGAACAGGACAGGACAGGATAGGATAGGATAGGATAGGACAGACCATTTTTATTGGACAAGTGTGATTAGATACACAAAAAAATTGTCTGTGGTGCATAACCTCTCAGTGTATATACAAACAACGAAGTAGTAAGTCATAGATCATAAATTATAAGATACAAAACAAGAAATGATAAACCATGATACAAACAGGAGAAGTTAGTAGGAAAGATGAGAAGGAGAGAGAATGAGAAGGATAATACAGCCCTACTACATTGTTAGATATCCTTAGGCATAAGACAGTGCCGTGGGAATTAGGTGTTTAGCAGAGGGATGGCACGGGGGGGGGGGAGAGACTGTCTTTGTTTCTAATTGTTTTGGCATGAAAATGCCCTGTAGTGTAGAAAGTAGGTAGCAAGTAATACAACTTTTAATGCTTTGAACTCAACTCCTCTTCCTGATTATTTGCATCTGATAGCCCAGAGTGTAAAAAGAGAAATTTTGGAGATCTGTACATCCATGCTCAGAAATGATGATCTTCCATGGGAATTAAAAGACGGTTGAAGAATTCTGGAGGTGGGATGTTCACATAGTCATTCAAGATGATCATTCCCCTTGGCCAAGTTTGAGTAGATAATTACAGCATCAATTATCTGTATTTTGTTGCATTATATGGTCATGAATTAAACTGTTGCCAGATATCTCTAGGAGGAGATGCAAATGGAAGTACCGTATATACTTGAGTATAAGCCGACTCGAGTATAAGCCGAGACCCCCAATTTCACCCCCCAAAACTGGAAAAAGTTATTGACTCGAGTATAAGCCGATCCGCCGTTCTGCAAGCCTGAATACACAGGAATACCCTGTGTGGCCGCGGCTCGTCGGCAGGTCTCCGTTCCTCCTGCCGACCTTTGGGGAGGTTTGGGCGCCTCCCCAAACCTCCCCAAACGTCGGCAGGTCTCCGTTCCTCCTGCCGACCTTTGGGGAGGTTTGGGCGCCTCCCCAAACCTCCCCAAACCTCGGCAGGTCTCCGTTCCTCCTGCCGACCTTTGGGGAGGTTTGGGCGCCTCCCCAAACCTCCCCAAACCTCGGCAAGTCTCCGTTCCTCCTGCCGACCTTTGGGGAGGTTTGGGCGCCTCCCCAAACCTCGGCAGGTCTCCGTTCCTCCGCGCAGACCTGCCGACCTTTGGGGAGGTTTGGGCGCCTCCCCAAACGTCCCCAAACCTCGGCAGGTCTCCGTTCCTGTTTGGGGAGGTTTGGGCGCCTCCCCAAACCTCCCCAAACCTCGGCAGGTCTCCGTTCCTCCGCACAGACCTGCCGACGTTTGGGGAGGTTTGGGCGCCTCCCCAAACCTCCCCAAACCTCGGCAGGTCTCCGTTCCTGTTTGGGGAGGTTTGGGCGCCTCCCCAAACCTCCCCAAACCTCGGCAGGTCTCCGTTCCTCCGCGCAGACCTGCCGACCTTTGGGGAGGTTTGGGCGCCTCCCCAAACGTCCCCAAACCTCGGCAGGTCTCCGTTCCTGTTTGGGGAGGTTTGGGCGCCTCCCCAAACCTCCCCAAACCTCGGCAGGTCTCCGTTCCTCCGCGCAGACCTGCCGACCTTTGGGGAGGTTTGGGCGCCTCCCCAAACGTCCCCAAACCTCGGCAGGTCTCCGTTCCTGTTTGGGGAGGTTTGGGCGCCTCCCCAAACCTCCCCAAACCTCGGCAGGTCTCCGTTCCTCCGCGCAGACCTGCCGACCTTTGGGGAGGTTTGGGCGCCTCCCCAAACGTCCCCAAACCTCGGCAGGTCTCCGTTCCTGTTTGGGGAGGTTTGGGCGCCTCCCCAAACCTCCCCAAACCTCGGCAGGTCTCCGTTCCTCCGCGCAGACCTGCCGACCTTTGGGGAGGTTTGGGCGCCTCCCCAAACCTCCCCAAACCTCGGCAGGTCTCCGTTCCTGTTTGGGGAGGTTTGGGCGCCTCCCCAAACCTCCCCAAACCTCGGCAGGTCTCCGTTCCTCCGCGCAGACCTGCCGACGTTTGGGGAGGTTTGGGGAGGCGCCCAAACCTCCCCAAAGGTCGGCAGGAAGAACGGAGACCTGCCGAGGTTTGGGGAGGTTTGGGGAGGCGCCCAAACCTCCCCAAAGGTCGGCAGGTCTGCGCGGAGGAACGGAGACCTGCCGAGGTTTGGGGACGTTTGGGGAGGCGCCCAAACCTCCCCAAACAGGAACGGAGACCTGCCGAGGTTTGGGGACGTTTGGGGAGGCGCCCAAACCTCCCCAAAGGTCGGCAGGTCTGCGCGGAGGAACGGAGACCTGCCGAGGTTTGGGGAGGTTTGGGGAGGCGCCCAAACCTCCCCAAACAGGAACGGAGACCTGCCGAGGTTTGGGGACGTTTGGGGAGGCGCCCAAACCTCCCCAAAGGTCGGCAGGTCTGCGCGGAGGAACGGAGACCTGCCGAGGTTTGGGGAGGTTTGGGGAGGCGCCCAAACCTCCCCAAACAGGAACGGAGACCTGCCGAGGTTTGGGGAGGTTTGGGGAGGCGCCCAAACCTCCCCAAAGGTCGGCAGGTCTGCGCGGAGGAACGGAGACCTGCCGAGGTTTGGGGACGTTTGGGGAGGCGCCCAAACCTCCCCAAACAGGAACGGAGACCTGCCGAGGTTTGGGGACGTTTGGGGAGGCGCCCAAACCTCCCCAAAGGTCGGCAGGTCTGCGCGGAGGAACGGAGACCTGCCGAGGTTTGGGGAGGTTTGGGGAGGCGCCCAAACCTCCCCAAACAGGAACGGAGACCTGCCGAGGTTTGGGGACGTTTGGGGAGGCGCCCAAACCTCCCCAAAGGTCGGCAGGTCTGCGCGGAGGAACGGAGACCTGCCGAGGTTTGGGGAGGTTTGGGGAGGCGCCCAAACCTCCCCAAACAGGAACGGAGACCTGCCGAGGTTTGGGGAGGCGCCCAAACCTCCCCAAAGGTCGGCAGGAGGAACGGAGACCTGCCGAGGTTTGGGGAGGCGCCCAAACCTCCCCAAAGGTCGGCAGGAGGAACGGAGACCTGGGGAGGTTTGGGGAGGCGCCCAAACCTCCCCAAAGGTCGGCAGGAGGAACGGAGACCTGCCGAGGTTTGGGGAGGCGCCCAAACCTCCCCAAAGGTCGGCAGGAGGAACGGAGACCTGCCGAGGTTTGGGGAGGCGCCCAAACCTCCCCAAAGGTCGGCAGGAGGAACGGAGACCTGCCGACGTTTGGGGAGGTTTGGGGAGGCGCCCAAACCTCCCCAAACGTCGGCAGGTCTGCGCGGAGGAACGGAGACCTGCCGAGGTTTGGGGAGGCGCCCAAACCTCCCCAAACGTCGGCAAGTCTCCGTTCCTCCGCGCCCTGCCTGCCTGCTTCTTTCCGCTGCGGAAAGAAGCAGGCAGGCAAGGCGCGGAGTTTGGGGAGGTGCGCGCGCACCTCCCCAAACCTCCCCAAACTTCGGCAGGTCTCGGACGGCGGTGGCTTGGGAGAGGTGCGGGCGATCCCGGAAGCACCAAAGCCTCGGCCGCGCACAAGTCCTCGGTAAGTTTTTTTTGTTGACTGGAGTATAAGCCGAAGTAGAATTTTTCAGCCCAAAAAGTGGGCTGAAAAATTCGGCTTATACTCAAGTATATACGGTAAATCTATTTCGTCACCTTTGTACTTACTGTGCTTGGTCACACAGAGAGATGTTTAGATTGGATTTGGCATATTTGCCCATGTATCAAGTCCTTTCCAAAAATCTGTGATAGGAAGATGTGGCTGTTTAATAATATTACAGATATCATTTACATTTAGGCAGGAAAAACCAAAGGCACAAATACAGATTGGGCAAGACCTGGCTTAAAAACAGTGACTGTGAGAGGGACCTTGGAGTCCTAGTGGATGATCACTTGACTATGAGCCAGCAGTGTGCAGCAGCAGCCAAAAAAGCTAATACAATCCTGGGTTGTATAAATAGAGGCATAGAATCAAGATCACACTGAGGTATTATTACTGCTTTGTAAAGCCCTAGTAAGACCAAACTTAGAATACTGCAGCCAATTTTGGTCACCATATCACAAAAAAGATGTTGAGAGTTTGAAAAAAAATTCAGAGAAGACCAACTAAAATGATCAAAGGCCTGGAGACTAAAACATACGAAGAACAGCTATGGGACTTGGGTTTGGCTAGTCTAAAGAAAAGAAGAAACAGGGGAGACATGATAGCAGTGTTCCAGTATCTGAGGGGCTACCACAAGGCAAAGGGGGGCAGGTTGTTCACCAAAGCACCAGAGAGAAGGATGAGAAACAATGGTTGGAAATTGATCAAAGAGAGAAGCAACCTGGAATTAAGGAGA
>NC_138209.1:75217833-75232833 GCF_964194415.1 Vipera berus | reverse complement strand
TTCTAGGTTGCTTCTCTCCTTGATTAGTTTCCATCCGTTGCTTCTTGTCCTGCCTTCAGGTGCTTTGGAGAAGAGCTTGACTCCCTCTTCTTTGGGGCAGCCCCTGAGATATTGGAACGCTGCTATCCTGTCCCCCCTCATCCTTCTCTTCATTAAACTGGACATATCCAGTTCCAGCAACCGTTCCTTGTATGTTTTAGCCTCCAGTCCCCCGATCATCTTTGTTGCTCTTCTCTGTACTCTTTCTGGAGTCACAACGTCTTTTTACATCGTGGTGACCAAAACTGGATGCAGTATTCCAAGTGTGGCCTCACCAAGGCCTTGTAAAGTGGTATTAACACATCATGTGATCTTAATTCTGTCCCTCTGTTATGTTGTTAAGGGAACCATTCAGTTTTTCAGTGAATCTGGCTTCCCCCATTGATTTTGCTTGATGGAAGCTGGTTGGGAATGTGGCAAATGACATGATCACCTGACCCTGGGATGCTCCAAATATTGTAAATGGATGTTGGTGGTCAAGCACCTGAACTATGATCATGTGACCATGGGAAAGCTGCAACCGTTGTAAATGTGACGACTGGCTATCCCAAAGATGTTTTTTTTTCAGGAGGCAACTGGACTTTCTCATTTTTCTTTGTTTCGCTTCTCATCCAAGAAGCTTCTTCAGCTCTGAATGGATGGTGGGGAATGGAAGGATTTATACTCCTTGCAGACAGTCCTACCATTGGGCACGAAAGCCAGATTGTTGACTTTGGGCCAATCGCTAGGAGACTGTGAATTCTAGTCCCGCCTAAGGCATGAAAACTGGCTGAGTAACTTTGGGCCAATCACCAGGAGATGGTGAGTTCTAGTTCCGCCCTAGATATGAAAGCTAGCTGGGTGACTTTATGCCAATCACCAGGCGATTCTAAGTTCTAGTCCTGCCTTGGGCACGAAAGCCAGATTGTTGACTTTGGGCCAATCGCCAGGAGACTGTGAATTCTAGTCCCGCCTAAGGCATGGAAACTGACTGAGTAACTTTGGGCCAATCACCAGGAAATGGTGAGTTCTAGTTCCGCCCTAGATATGAAAGCTAGCTGGGTGACTTTATGCCAATCACCAGGCGATTCTAAGTTCTAGTCCTGCCTTGGGCACGAAAGCCAGATTGTTGATTTTGGGCCAATCGCCAGGAGACTGTGAATTCTAGTCCCGCCTAAGGCATGGAAACTGGCTGAGTGACTTTGGGCCAATCACCAGGAGAGAAAAGGAGTTCTGGTCCTTCCAGTCCCAATCCACCAATCCGGGGTGGTTATTGTGGGGAAAATAGGAGGAAAAAGGTGTGTTGGATATGTAATAATACTGTAAAGGCAGGATACAAATAATAAACACATAATTAAAAATATGTGGCAGTTGCATCAACCAAGACTATCATCCGCAGGGCTCACTTGCTAAGGGAGTCACGATGGACAGGAAGACGAATCCTGAAAGACAGTTGGCCACAATAAGCAAAGGGCAAAGATGATCTTGCTTTGGAGAAGCTCCTCTCTTTGCCCTGAAGCCCTCTTGACATCAGGGAGAAAGGAAGAAGTCTCCTTAGCACTGTGGGCATGGAAAAGCCAACCCAGGGGGTGGGGGAGGGAAAGCAATTAAATCAAGATCAAAGCAAAGAGCCATCTAGGTTTGCTCACACTGAAGGGTAGCAACCTTTACAGGAGTTCAGTCTTTTGCTTGTTTTCTCTCTCTAGAATCTGGAAGAAGCAAACCCTCTTTTATTTCCTAGCATGGTGTCTTTTTCAGGCCAAGGGATCATGCTGAACCTCAGGTGAAAAATGAAAATTGCTAGGTGCAAAGGCGTCTTCTGGGTCAAGTGACAAAAATTTGCCTCTTTCCCCCCCTCTCTATCTTCTCCGGCTTCCCATCACAACGCCCGCAGCGATGCTAGCAGCAGCAGATGCTCCTGCCACAAAAGGCCGAAAACATCAGCTCATGACACTTACCAGTACCACAGTTATCCATTATAATCCCCTTTAATTCTCACGGCGGTAGGATAATGTCCGAGGCGGGAGGGGAGAGCATCCAGAGCAAAGCTGTGATTGATGAGGAATCAGCCTTACAGTTGTTTAAATGAGCTTATTCTCTGCCTGCTCAGGATTTGGATTTGGCTGTGAGGAGGCCTGCTCTTATAGAATAGAATAGAATAGAATAGAATAGAATAGAATAGAATAGAATAGAATAGAATAGAATAGAATAGAATAGAATAGAATAGAATAGAATAGAATAGAATAGAATAGAATAGAATAGAATAAATATTGGAAAATTAGAATAGAATAGAATAGAATAGAATAGAATAGAATAGAATAGAATAGAATAGAATAGAATAGAATAGAATAGAATAGAATAGAATAGAATAGAATAGAATAGAATAGAATAGAATAGAATCTGGAAGGGACCTTGGAGGTCTTCTAGTCCAGCCCCCCACTCAAGCAGGAGAACCTATACCATCTCAGACAGGTGAGTATCCAGTCTCTTCTTAAAAACCTCCAGTGATGGAGCGCCCAAGATTTCTGGAGGCAAGCTGCTCCAATGGAAGGAAGGAAGGAAGGAAGGAAGGAAGGAAGGAAGGAAGGAAGGAAGGAAGGAAGGAAGGAAGGAAGGAAGGAAGGAAGGAAGGAAGGAATAGAGAATAGAAGAGAGCTGGAAGGAACCCTGGAGGTCTTCTAGTCCAGCCCCCTGCTCAAGCAGAAGAATGTATACGATCTCAGACAAGTGACTGTCTAGCCTCTTCTTGAAAACCCCCATGATGGAGCACCCATGAATTCTGGAGGCAAAGCTTTTCCACTGGTTAATTGTCCTCACTGTTAGGAAGTTTCTCCTTAATTCCAGGTTGCTTCTCTCCTTGATCAGTTTCCATCCATTGTTTCTCGTCTTGCCCTCTGGTGCTTTGGAAAATAAGTTGAACCCCCCCCTCTTCTTTGTGGCAGCCTCTCAAATACTGGTAATACCACTATCATCTCACCCCATTTCTTCTTTTAATTACGACCGCAATTGAGCCCAACATTTATGTTGCTAACTGAGATGTTTAGTAAGTGAGTTTTGCCCCATTTTGTGGTTTTACTTGCCACATTTGTTAAGTGAATCACTGCAGTTGTTGAGTTCATAAAGCGGTTGTTCAGTGAATCTGGCTTCCCCATTGACTTTGTTGGTCAGAATGTGGCAAAAGGGGATCATGTGACCTCCTGGGTCGCTGCAACTGCAGTTTGAAAAGTCTCATCTAGTCAATGCTGAGCGAATGAAGTTGCACTTGAGTTCCGCTGATCAAGAGATTTATTCGTACTTAATACTAGGGAAAGGAAAATGGAAAGTTTTTGTTGTTGATTCCTTCCTTCCTTCCTTCCTTCCTTCCTTCCTTCCTTCCTTCCTTCCTTCCTTCCTTCCTTCCTTCCTTCCTTCCTTCCTTCCTCTCACTCTCTCTCTTTCTTTCTCTCTCTTCTTCTTTTCTCCTCCCCCTCTTCCTCCCCTCCCTCTCCCCCTCCCCTCCTCTTCCTCTCCTCCTCCTCCTCCTTCTCCTCCTCCTCTTCCTCCTTCTTCTTCTTCCTCCTCCTCCTCCTCTTCTTCTCCTTCTCCTCCTCCCCTCCTCTTCTTCTTCTTCTTCCTCCTCTCCTCCTCCTCCTCCTCCTCCTCCTCCTCCTCCTCCTCCTCCTCCTCCTCCTCTTCTTCTTCTTCTTCTTCTTCTTCTTCTTCTTCTTCTTCTTCTTCTTCTTCTTCTTCTTCTTCTTCTTCTTCTTCTTCTTCTTCTTCTTCTCCTCCTCCTCCTCCTCCTCCTCCTCCTCCTCCTCCTCCTCTTCTTCTTCTTCTTCTTCTTCTTCTTCTTCTTCTTCTTCTTCTTCTTCTTCTTCTTCTTCTTCTTCTTCTTCTTCTTCTTCTTCTTCTTCTTCTTCTCCTCCTCCTCCTCCTCCTCCTCCTCCTCCTCCTCCTCTCCTCCCCCTCCTCCTCCTCCTCCTCCTCCTCCTTTCTCCCCCATCTCCCTTCTCCTCCTCCCTTCTCCTCCAGTTTATAAAATGGCCCCATTTAGCCCAAAGCAACTGAGCTGACAAGGTTTCAGCAAGCGATCCTGCTCTCTTGAAACCAGCAATTAATCTGTCTGTGGTTCAGATGCATCAGGATCACTATCAGTACTGTGAAGTGTGAAATCAGAGCTGGCTCATGTAAGGACAAGGAAAATAAAATCCCCACGAGTTTCTCTTTCTGCAGAGTAGAGTACCATCTCGCCGTCTCCTGCAACCCAAACACAACACAGCAAAAAATAAAAACAGCGGGAGAGTAGATCCAGTGTTATTGACTTCATTTTCTGTGCTCCCAAGATTATTCAAGGGTAACCCAGTGTGCAGAGATGGAGACATAGATTCTCCAAGATGCAATTACCTGGTGAGAAAAAAAAGAAAATCTGTTGTATTTTTTTTTTTTGAGGAAAGATGCGCAGTTAAAAGAGAGTTTTGTTCACTCCAATCAAATGCAAATACTCAAGAGGTTAGAATTGCTGTCTGAATGGCGTTTCAAGTGGGAAAGCATATTTGTAGACAGTTGAACAAATCATCCCTCTATTTGGGAGATTAGGTCTACCCATGGAAATATCTATCCAGCTGTTTTGATTTCGGGTGTTACCTTTGGAGAGCTAATTTCATTTTTAAATCTTCTGACTTCCTTGTCAGTTTGACACGAGCTGAATTTTGCCCTTACGCGCTGGCATGAATGGTTTCCTGTGGTCCAAAAATACACAGGGTGGAAGACAACTTTATGATCAAGAGCCAGTGGGAGGTAATTCTTCTGCTGCAGTCTTTCCTCTGCTTTATTCAAAAGGTCAGTTCACACAAATATGTTGTTGGCAGAAGCAGGAAGAAATATATTATACCTGATGATTTTACTGTCTCGTAGTAAATTTGCAAATACAGAGGAAAGGATCTTCCCAGGAGTAGGTGCTATCTTATTGAATTATGTAACTGCTTTATATTTAGTTATTGATATGTTGAAAGAAAACTCCTTATCAGGGTTCAGTCCAAGCTGGGAATAAACAAAATAGAGACAGCTTTAGAAAAAAAAGGGTGCAGTTTATTGAAGAGGAGAGCCAGACAGAAAGATGGCTCTGGGGAAAAAAACAACAACTGACCATGTGTAGTAGGGAGTGGTGGGTTTTTATACCTTCTTGGGCTTTTGTTTGGAGTTGTTCCTGTGGCATGAACTTTGACCTGAGTCTGAGTGTGGCTTTTTAGTATCTGGATGGTGGTGGGTTAATCCTATTATGTCCCAAAAGTCATATCCTGCTTCTCTGGGGCTGTGGCTGATGACTATTGGATTTTTTTTTTGGTCTGAGGGATTGTTGATTCTAGAGATCTTTCTCTTTCTAATCCCAGCTTCCTGGCTCCAATCTTTCTGACAAGATTATCACATCTGCATTTCTGCAGACCTGGTTTCTGTTTGGGGAAGAGAGACTAGAGGGGGTGGGTGTGGGTGGGTGTCTGCCTTTAAGATCCTTTGGGGAAATATAATATTCTGCCTTCTAATATTCCCCCAAACATTTCTTTCTCTGGCACCGTGGTGCTGACTTCCCACAGATAGATACCTTACCTTTCTTCCTAATTTGACTATCTTGGGGAAGATGCAGTGCTTTTTTTGTAAAAGAAAAAGGTGCCGGAACTCAACACATGTCATACAACCCGCCTTGCCTATCCTACAAGGTTCCATCCCAAAAAGGTGCCAGAACTCCGTTCTGAGCGTTCTATGAGAAAAAAAAAGCCCTGGGAAGATGAGTAGAGTTTACACTAGGAAATTGGGGAAAAAAGATAAATCTCCCAGTAACAGAGATAGCAAATCACTTCTATACCAGTTCGCGTGAGGTAAGATGTACATGGACACGTTGCCTCCAGGAGTTAAATTCAGTTCTTGAAAGATTATCTAGACTGCTTCTATCCATTTCATAAAATTCATAAAATGAATGTAGCTCTTATTGGAGATAAGATTTGGGATGGAAATCTCAGAAAAAGTGAGTGGCAAGTAGAGTTTCCCTATTGCTCCAAGATGACGGTATAAATCCGACTACATTCCCTTCTTGGAAGCCATAAAGGCTTACCGTGACCTTATGGGAGAAACTGAAGGAGACAAAGACTGCCCCAATGTTACCCAGACAATTTTCAAGATGGAAAGTGAACTTATACTTGCATCTCCACCATTCTTGCACAGGACTTTACCGTAACTACAACACTTACTCAACTTACAATCATTTGCTTAGCGACCGTTCAAAGTTACAGTGGCTGGCACTGATCAAAGTGAATTATCACAGTTTTTCACACTTACGAGCGTTGCGTGGTCACGTGATCAAAATTGGGATGCTTGGCAACTGGCATATATTTGTGACAGTTGCACTCTCCAAGGATCATGTGATCACCTTTTGTAACTGTTCAAAATTCTGTTTATATAGCCCTACGGAACAAACAAAGTGCAGAGTCACCATGTGCTTTACTGCTTAACTGTGGCAGGAAACTCGACTCAGAACAAAAAGACATAGAGTATATATCATAGATGCACACTTATAAAGACTGCCATCTACTGGCTGAACACTGCTGTAGTTGTTGCACAAAATAGATTTCAACAATGTATTCCAACAGTAACCTTCCCAGATGGCTTCTGATCAGCTAAGTAAATAGGAGAAGCTAGATGTGCTTCACAAACTGCAGTGATAGACTTAACAACTTTGGCAAAAAATGGTTGTAAAATGGGACAGGACTCACTTAACAACTGACTTGCTTACCAATGGAAATTTGGGGCTCAGTTGTGGTCATAAGTCAAGGACTAACTGAGTTTCAAGCGCTGCTAGGAATTGAACTCAGATACCATTGCAGTGAAGAGCTAGCCATATAATATCGTATGGGGACATGATGTGCCATTAAACCTATATCTGTCTCCTCTGAACACATAAGTGAGCTCAGACACTTTATGTCATTCTGATAGATACAGGTAGTCTTCAAATTATGACCACAGTTGAACCTAAAATTTCTGTTGCTAAGTGAGACAGTTGATCATTTCGCCCCATTTTTTGACCTGCCTTGCCACAGTCATTAAGTGAATCACAGCAGTGGTTAAGCTAGTAACCAGGCTGTTAAGCGAATGGATTCCCCATCAACTTTGCTTGTCCAAAGGTCATAAAAGGGGATCACAAGATCCCAGGACAATGTGACCGTCATAAATATGAACCGGTTTGCCAAGCATTCAAATTTTGTCGATGTGAACATGGGGATGCTGCAATTGGTTGCAAAAGTGAAAAATGTGTCGTAAGTCACTTTTTCCAGTGCCATGGAAACTTTGGACACTAAACAAGCTGTTGTAAGTCAAGGCCAAACTGTACTGATAAAGGTGGAAATTCTAGGGATTGAAGTCCAATTATCTGGAAGTTTTCCAGCTGAGGAATACTGGTTTGTGGCTTATTATCAGAGAAGTAGGGAAAACCAAGAAGTTAAAAAGGGTGGAATTACAGGCTGATTGGAAGTCATTACTAGTCTTGATAGGCAAGAAATGCATTTTAGCAAGCCTTTTAAAATGAGCATCTCTTCTTCTTTTGAGTGTTAGTTTTTTTCTGAAGTTGTCTTTTGTTCGGCTCAGAATCCCATTCCGACACAGAGGGGAAAAAAAAGAATAATAAATAAGCATAACACTGGACAAGAAGAGTTGCAATAAATCTAATTAGCATCCAAATTAAATTCTAGGACTCCTGATTATTATACCATAAAGTACCGTACCATGTTCAGAGATGATTTATTTTAGAAAGAGATCAGGAAATGAATATCTGGTGTCCATTTATATATATTTGTCTAGGCTCTAATTGTGCATAGAGAAAATAATAAGTTTTAGCAAAAAAATAATAATAATAAGGCTGGAAACAGATATGTTAAGGAAAGGCATTTTTCATTAAGATAAAAAGGCTCTCAGCTGCTACGCTGCTAGAGAAGCCAAAACATTGTGGTCATTTATCTTTCGCTGAATGTAATCGTTTATCAGCTTCCTTCTTTCTGGAACCCTTCTTCTTCTTTCTCCTCCCCCCTTGGTCCAGCGGAACATTGTAGAGTCTCTCTCTTCCCAACCTTTGGATTTACCGGCTCCTGACCACTTTCTACAGGGGAACGATCGAGAACATCCTGTCATACAGCATCATAGTCTGGTTTGGAAGCATCCCTGCTTCAGACAGGAAGGCGGTGCAGAGAGTGGTGAGGACAGCAGAAAAATATTATTGGCAGTTCCCTCCCTTCCATCCAGGACATGGCATATAAGTGTTGCTTGATCAGGGTCCGTAAGGTAATCTGGGACATAACACATCCCTTTCCCAACCTGTTTTCCTGGTTAGCTTCTGGGAGGAGGGGGCTCCATGGTATCCGCAGAAGAACATCCAGATTCAGCCATAGTTTCATTCCATACAGCATTAACCTTGTGAACTCTGAAGCTTCTTCCTTCCATTATATATTCAAGATGGACAGTATTTAATATTTATTTGTTATGTATATGTAGGGGTGTGGGTCTATACATAGCTTGTATATAGTATGGTTAGGTGTGTGTCATGTATGTGTTCCACTTTGAGAGCGGGCAACTAAATTTCATTTTTGATGTGTGCCATTGTGCCCACAGTTAAAAAAAAGTCAATAAAGTTATCTTATCTTGCCTTGCCTTGCCTTGCCTTGCCTTACCTTACCTTGCCTTGCCTTGCCTTACCTTACCTTACCTTACCTTACCTTACCTTACCTTACCTTACCTTACCTTACCTTACCTTACCTTACCTTACCTTACCTTACCTTACCTTACCTTACCTTACCTTACCTTACCTTACCTTATCTTATCTTATCTTATCTTATCTTATCTTATCTTATCTTATCTTATCTTATCTTATCTTGCCTTATCCAATGGACAATCTAGCTCGGTTCCCTTTGTCAGACAGCCCAGTCACTTCCATTTCTCTGGAAAGGCCTTCTTCACCCTTCGATCATTGGAAGTCTCTGGACCATTTCTCTGATGGGATCTCCTCCATACGTGCAATTGTTGCGGTTCTCCCCAGTAATGTAGTTGCGTCTCCGGGTTGAGCGTTGTGCAGGCCTCGCCTTCTGTAACGACCCACTTCGGCTGTCCTCCCAAGAATTCGAACTCTTGAGACAGTCACTGCTTCAAACAGGATGCTTTTGTTTGGGGATCAGTAACGGTGGGGGATCAAGGTGAGGTCTGAGGTAAAAGCTTGCTAACACTGTATAGTCATCTGAGCCGTAAAACCCCTCATACCAAAGCCGGGTGGGGATTTGAATTGTATCTTATCAGCTGGAGTCTCGGGGCAATCACCCATTGCTTTTGGTTCACGACTTCCCGGCTTCGCTGACATCCGTCTCGTTGCGATCGTCTTCAGAGAGCTACTATACCCCTCCCCATGGCAATCAGGAAAAGGAGACAGAACTGGCAAACAAATATAAATATTTGTAATGCTGTCCCCCTCCTGCAACAGAATGGCAGGTCCCAAAGATGGAAGGATAGAAGGAAGGTATGTAAAATAGGGAACCATTTGGGACCTGAAAGCTTCCTTCTTTCCTCCCTTTTTTGCCCTCTTTCTTCTCTCTGTCTCTCTTCCTCTCTCTTTTCTCAATCAACAAATCAAGTACAGCAGTCCTCCACTTGTCCCAATTCCTTTAACAATGGTTCTAAGTTACAATGGCACTGAAAACGGTGTCTGATGACTGTTTTTTACATGACGTTTGCACTTTCCCCATGATCATGTGATCAAAAGCAACCTAGAACTAAGGAGAAACTTCCTGACAGTTCGAACAATTAATCAGTGGAACAACCTGCCTCCAGAAGCGGAGAATGCTCCAACACTGGAAGTTTTTAAGAAGAGACCGGACAAACCATTTGCTAGAAATGGTATAGGGTTTCTTGCCTTAGCAGGGGGTTGGACTAGATGACCTCCAAGGTCCCTTCCAACTACTACTACTACTACTAATTATTATTATTATTATTATTATTATTATTATTATTATTATTATTATTATTATTATTATTATTATTATTATTATTATTATTATTATTATTGTAAAATTCCAACAACAGACCACAGACTCATATTTGTGATGGGGAAGGGGTAAAAAGAGACCTAGAATCCTTACATAGCCACACAATGTACTGAGTCTAGCCCTCCTTGACTGATGTAAAAATGACCCTAGGAATTGTGCAGAGAAGAGCCACAAAGATGATGAAGTGTCTGGAGGCTAAATCGTACGAAGGACCTAGGTACGTCTAGCCTACTGAAGAGAAGGACTAAGGGTGACATGATAGCATTCTACTAGTACTTGAGGAGCTGTCATAGAGAAGAGGGATACCTCTTATTCTTCAAAGAACCTGGGGGCAGGACAAGAAGTAACAGGTGGAAGCTTGTTCAGGAAACATCTAACCTTGAAGTAAGGATAAATTTTCTGACAGTGAGAACAATTAATCAATGGAATATCTTGACTTCCAGAGTGGTGGGTGATCCATTGGTGCATGTTTTCAAAAACAGGCAACCATTTGACCAGGATGGTATAAGGTCTCCTCCTTGAGCAGAGGGTTGGACTAGATAACATGTCTAGAAAAAATGCAGAGAAGAGCAACAATGATGATTAAGGGACTGGAGGCTAAAACATATGAAGAACGGTTGCTGGAATTGAGTATGTCTAGTCTAGTGAGGAGAAGGACCAGGGGAGACATGATAGCAGGGTTCTCAGGGGCTATCACAAAGAAGAGGGAGTCAAGCTGTTCTCCAAAGCACCTGAAGGCCAGACAAGGAACAACGGATGGAAACTGATCAAGGAGAGATTCAATCTGGAAATAAGGAGAAATTTTCTGACAGGGAGAACCATCAACCAATGGAACTGAAGTTGCCTTCAGAAGTTGTGGGAAGTTCATCACTGGAGGCTTTCAAGAAGAGACTGGACTGACCTCTGTCAGAAATAGAGTAGGGAGGGGTTGGACTAGATGACCTTCAATGTCCCTTCCAGCTCTGTTATTCTGCATCTACTTCTCGAAAACCTCCAAGGTCCCTTCCATCTGTATGATTCTATGTTCTATCTAACTCTAACCAAATAATAATAATAATAATAATAATAATAATAATAATAATAATAATAATAATAATAATAATAATAATAATAATAATAATAATAATAGGAAGGGACCTTGGAGGTCATCTAGTCCAACCCCCTGCTAAGGCAGGAAACCCTATACCATTTCAGAAAAATGGCTGTCCAGTCTCTTCTTTTTTTTATTAAAGAGTTTTACAAAAAGAAAATTTTACAATATATCCCCAAATCCCTCCCACCCCAAACCCACCCACTTCCCCGCCCACTTCCCAGAGCTAAACACAGGATTATAGTTACAATAATCATATTCTAAATAAAAATTATGCATAATATACAATTAACCAAATTCATAATGCTCTTTAACTCTCTTTTAACATAACTACAAACAACATACCAATAACAGAGCGCAAGAAAATAAAATCTGTTATTGCTTCCATTTTTTCCTCCTCCTCCTCCTCCTCCTCCTCCTCCACCACCACCACCTCTTCTTAATAATAATAATAATAATGTTGGAAGGGACCTTAGAGGTCATCTAGTCCAACCCCCTGCTCAGGCAGGAAACCCTATACCATTTCAGACAAATGGCTGTCCAGTCTCTTCTTCAAAACTTCCAGTGTTGGAGCATTCACAGCTTCTGGAGGCAGGTTGTTCCACTGGTTAGTTGTTCTAACTGTCAGGAAGTTGCTGCCCATTAGATGATGCCCATTAGATGAGAAGATTCCTGCGCTTAGGCTTTTAGCAATAAATTTGTTAAATTGTTTTCAAAACATTGCCGAAATGGAAGAAACTGTTGGATTTGTTGATCGGGAATGTGTGATCACAACTTTCAGATGGGTGCTGAAAATCATGGGATGCAGGCAGAGAGTGTGCTTCCCTTGGACTTATAAACAAGTCTTATGATTACACTTACCATATATTCTTTGTCAACTTACCATTTAACAATTGCTCATTTCAGTGCTTTTTTTGTAAAAGAAAAAGGTGCCGGAACTCACACATGTCATACAACCCGCCTTGCCTACCCTACAAGGTTCCATCCAAAAAAGGTGCCGGAACTCCATTCTGAGCGTTCTATGACAAAAAAAAAAGCCCTGGCTCATTTACTCCGTTAAGTTTTCTTTCCATTCTAAGTTCAATTACTCAGTTAAGGTTCTTTTCCTCTCCTTTCTTTCCTTCTTTGCTTCTTTCCCTTTATTGTTGTTAGCTGCGAAGTCGTGCCCGACCCATCGCGACCCCATGGACAACATTCCTCCAGGCCTTCCTGTCCTCTACCATCTACTGGAGTCCATTTAAGCTCAGGCCTACTGCTTCAGTGACTCCATCCAGCCACCTCATTCTCTGTCGTCCCCTTCTTCTATTGCCCTCGATCTTTCCCAGCATTAGGCTTTTCTCCAGTGAGTCCTTCCTTCTCATTAGGTGGCCAAAGTATTTGAGTTTCAACTTCAGGATCTGGCCTTCTAAAGAGCAGTCAGGGTTGATCTCCTCTAGGACTGACCGGTTTGATCGCCTTGCAGTCCAAGGGACTTGCAGGAGTCTTCTCCAGCACCACAGTTCAGAGGCTTCAGTTCTTTGGTGCTCAGCCTTTCTTTCCTGGAGCAAGGCTCAAATAAAGAGATGCAATTAAAAGGAAGGAAGGAAGGAAGGAAGGAAGGAAGGAAGGAAGGAAGGAAGGAAGGAAGGAAGGAAAGAGAGATGGGAGAAAGGAAAAATGAAAGAGAAGGAAGGAAGAAAAGAGACAGAAAGAGAAGGGAGGAAGGAAGGAAAAAGAGATGGGAGAAAGGAAAAATGAAAGAGAAGGAATGAAGAAAGGAAGGATAAAAGAGTTGGGAGGAAGTAAGGAGCTATTTGAACTGCTTTAATACATCTAACATTAATGAGAGAAAGTTATTTTTCATCTTCTTAACCCAGGAATGAGATCGAATCTATTTGCCACTGGATTGACATGAGGTTAATAAGATTATTTCCAGAATATGAAGTTCAGCCATAAAATAGATGGGGTGATCTCATGTCAGCCCTGATTACATCTATTTAAGTGATAACTTCTTTTAAAAGTTTGCAATGGAATTGGAATCATTGGAGGTTACCTGTGGCCACTTGACCTTTACAGAAAAATAATCAACAACAAACACACACAGACACAGACATACACGCAGAGAGAGAGGCTAAAAGAGTGCTTGGTTATTGTATGTAGTTTAACACATCTTTTATTTATACATGGCACCCTACAAATGTATAAATGAGAAATATATCTCTCTGGTTTATATTCTGCTTCTTCAAGGTGGCTGTTCTTTTTTACCCTTAGACATTAAACACGATTAGAGTTGGTTACTTGTTGACTATGACAATAACAGCAAATTTCAGATCTGGAGGCTGGAGAAATATACAAAAAAAAAAAAAAGAAAAGAAAAGAAAAGAAAAGAAAAAGAGAAGAGAAGAGAAGAAAAGACAAAGGTAATACTGTCATGGTTCTGGTAGATGAGACCAATTAAAAGAACTTTAAGGCAAGGAATTCTTCCTCACAGAACATTTGGCTACAAAATAACGGCACATACAAAGGTGAACCCAAGACTAAATTGCCCTCCCCTTGGTTACAAACTTGCAAGTTGCAATTCCCACCCCAATTAAATGTCATAAATCACATTCACCAATGGTTAGAAAAGACTGGCACTCCTCCCAGCTCTCCAGCCCGCCAAAATTGTTATCAGAAATGACCTTGGTTCCCATGGATTTGAACTGTTTTGGCTAACTGAGAACTACACCCCCTCCCTTTTTTCTTCTCAACTAAATAGGTGTCAGCGAAGATGAAGTGAAAATGGCTTCAGTTCAGTTTGTCACAGCATTGACAAATACAGGTGGTCCTTGATTTACCAAAGTCCATTGAGTGACCATTCAAAGTTGCAATGGCACTGGAAAAAATGACACTTGCAACAGTTTTTCACACTTTGCGACCATTGCCAGATTCCCACGGTGATATCGTTTACATTCAGATGCTTGACAAGTGGTTTGTATTGCTCAGCTGGAAAATTACCAGATAGTTGGACTTCAATCCCAAGAATTTCCACCCTGATCAGTACAGTTAGGCTTCGACTTACAAAAGCTCATTTAGTGTTCAAAATTTCCATGGCACTGAAAAAAGTGATGTATGACACATTTTTCACTCTTACAACCAATTGCAGCATCCCTATGTTCACATCAACAAAATTTGGACACTTGGCAAACCAGTTCATATTTATGACGGTCACAAAGTCATAAATAGAGGCCCGCTGGCTGAGGAATTCTGGCAGTTGAAGTCCACAAGTCATAAGAGGGCCAAGTTTGAAGAGCCCTGCTCTAGAAGATGACAACAAGAAGCCACTTCTGCAGGTAGTCCTCGATTTACAACTAGTTGAGCCCCCAAATTTATGTTGCTAAGTGAGACTGTTGTTTTGTCCCATTTCTTGCCGCAGATGTTAAGTTGTTAAGTTACTAACATGGCTGTTAAGTGAGTCTGACTTCCCCATTGACGGTGCTGGTCAGGTGATTGCAAAAGGTGATCACATGACCCCAGGACACTCTACAACTGTCTTAAGTACATGACAGTGACCAATCAACTGAATTTTGATCACGTGACCACGAGGATGCTGCAATGGTCATAAGTGTGAAAAACAGTCATCAGTTGCGTTTTTTCAGCGCCGTTTTAATGTCCAACGTTCATTTAAACAAATGGTTGTAAGTCAAGGAATCCTTGTATATGGTTGCCAAGAAGTTTATGTAATTTTAGGCAAGTAATCGCCACAAGCTGCATTTGACTCAAGGAAGATTTCCAGTTTTAATATTCCAGAGTGAAGGAATTTAAGCATCTTCTACCACAAAAGCTTCACTTTGACTCCCATCCCATCTCCATTTTAGTCCCTTT
>NC_138209.1:75202833-75210333 GCF_964194415.1 Vipera berus | reverse complement strand
TGCTTCCGTTTTTGCAGGTAAAGAAATCTTGCCGCCCTTAACATATAGTATAAATAAAACATCAAAGTTCCTTTCCCACCAACCCCCCAAGTCTTTCTCTACTAAACCCTAAAGAAAAAAAAATTCTGCTTTTTATCTTTATATTCACTTTGAAAACTATCTGGCAAAAAATCAAGGCGTGTGGTGTTCGATTTGCAAGTTGGATTTGAAAGTTTCTTCTTACATTACTGTTTTTTGTTCAGGCCTTCATTTCAGACAAATTTGGCTAAGATGAGCTTTTAGCGGCGAAGGGAAAAAATATGGGCTTCTTGATTTAATAATTAGGCTATACCGGTAATCCTTGACTTAAAATGAAAACTTTTGTTGCTAAGCGAGAGAGTTTGGCTTCCCCACATTGACTTTGCTTGACAGAAGTTCGCAAAAGGGGAATCACATGATCCCGGGACACTGAGACCGTCATAACTATGAATCAGTTGCCAAGCGTGTGAATTTTGATCGTATGACCCTGGGGATGCGGAAACGGTTGTAAGTGTGAAAAATGGTCATACGTCACTTTGAAGTAACTTCAAACAGTCACTAAAACGAACTGTTGTAAATTGAGGCCTAACCTGCAAATATCTCAGCTGGAAAAAGTTTAATTGCAACAGGATTGCATTCTCCAAATTGGTCTGATTGCCCATCATTATTTACACATCTATTTATTAATTTAATTCACAGATATCATATATTTTACATCAATTATTTATTCGGATACGGCCCACCAGAGAGGTGGTAGCCAGGCTTGCCTAAGAGAACAAAATTCAGTATTGTTGAGGGGTTTTTTTCCCCGGATTGCATTGTTAAATACCTTCTTGTTGCAATTAATCAGCTTAAGAGTTTGCATGAAGACATTCTGAATGCTCCAATTATATAGTCCCCCAAAGAACAGTTACCCAGTCTTCCCCATTTGTATTTTTCTTAATCAAACCGAAAGGCACCAAACCTTACATTTTGTCTGCATTCTGCAGGGCACTTTTCTAAGGAAGGAATAAAGATAGATAGATAGATAGATAGATAGATAGATAGATAGATAGATAGATAAAGATAGATGATAGATAGATAAAGAAAGACAGATAAATAGAGATAACAGATAAAGAGAAATACACACACATATTGCATTGTATTGTATTGTATTGTATTGTATTATTATATTATATTATATTATATTATATTATATTATATTATATTATATTATATTATATTATATTATTATATTTATTATATTATATTATATTATATTATATTATATTATATTATATTATATTATATTATATTATATTATATTATATTATATTATATTATATTATATTATATTATATTATATTATATTATATTATATTATATTATATTATATTATTATATTATATTATATTATTATATTATTATATTATATTATATTATATTATATTATATTATATTATATTATATTATATTATATTATATTATATTATATTATATTATATTATATTATATTATAATATTATATTATATTATATTATATTATATTATATTATATTATATTATATTATAATATTATATTATATTATATTATATTATATTATATTATATTATATTATATTATATTATATTATATTATATTATATTATATTATATTATATTATATTATATTATATTATATTATATTATATTATATTATATTATATTATATTATATTATATTATATTATATTATATTATATTATATTATATTATATTATATTATATTATATTATATTATATTATATTATATTATATTATATTATATTAATTATATTATATTATGTGCTTTTTTTGTAAAAGAAAAAGGTGACGGAACTCACACATGTCATACAACCCGCCTTGCCTACCCTACAAGGTTCCATCCAAAAAAGGTGCCGGAACTCCGTTCTGAGTGTTCTATGACAAAAAAAGCCCTGACTATACTATGCTACACTACACTACACTACACTACACTACACTACACTACACTACACTACACTACACTACACTACACTACACTACACTACACTACACTACAGTATACTATACTATACTATACTATACTATACTATACTATACTATACTATACTATACTATACTATACTATACTATACTATACTATTTATACAAAATGTAAGTTTTGTAAGACAATTCAGACAAAATGTAAGGTAGTTGTTGAATTTTATCCCATTTTATGACCTTTCTTGCCAGTTCTCAACTGAATCTCTATAGATGTTAAGTTAGATGTTAGGTTAGGGTTGTTAAGTCAATCTGGTTTGACTACTGGCTTTGTTTGTCAGAAGGTCACAAAAGGGGACCAGATGAGCTGGGGACACTGCAGCTGTCATAGGTATGAGTCAGTTGCCAAGCATCTGAATGTTGATCACATGACCCTGGGGATGCTGCAACATTTCTAAGAGTGAAAAACGATCGTAACTCACTTTTTTATTTTTGCAGTGCCTTTCTAACTTCAAACGGTCACTAAACAGGCAGTGATAAGTCACGGATGACCCGTTTATGAAAACCTGGATATTATGGAAAGGATCCAACAGAACATTTGCTTTTAATTATGCTAAACTGTTGAATGGTTGTTAAGAAAAAACGGTATAGAAATAGGCACCAAAAATGCACACGAATTCCACACACAGTCATGCCAAGATACCTACAATTCTCAAACGGACGCCAAGACCGGATGGATCAAAATAAATACCAGGAAAACTCAAATTTGTCAGAGATATTCCTTTCTACCCAGAAAGAAAAGCTCCAATCTTCAAAGCCAAATTTAGCTTTCTTTTCAATGAATTCCATTTCACTCAAGTGCCCAATTAGAATGGATAATAGTTCAGGACTGGAACGCTTTGTGAGGATTTATTGCACAATCTTGTAAGCTGTTGCTGTCGCTTACTGTGTTTATGCCATTAAGATAAAGAGGCCTTTACATTTTTAGTTACCTAGAGAAAAGTCACCATGAAAGGTGGTGGAATATATTGTATTCTTGGGGTTATTTACATGAGAACAGGGAAAGAAACAGTGAGGGGGCCATTTAGTTAGGTCTTAGGTCAGTATCGGAATGGAAGACAACTCCATTTAGTCATCTCTGGAGTCTCCCAAACTCTCTTGCATGCAGTTGGAATAAATGGTCCACTTTGGAGTGTGTTAATATTAAGAGTTATTCTGTCTGTGTGGTGGGGTGGCCTAGAGGTGGCGCTCTCGCCTCACAATCGGGAAGCTGTCAATTTGATCCTAGGTTGTGGCAGATATTTCTCTGTCTGGGCCCAAAGGGAAAAAAATATCTGTTGTGGGGTTCATGTAGATAGATAGATAGATAGATAGATAGATAGATAGATAGATAGATAGATAGATAGATAGATAGATAGATAGATAGATAGATAGATAGATAGATAGATAGATAGATAGATAGATAGATAGATAGATAGATAATATTTATTTATTTATTTATTTATTTTATTTTATTACATTTATATACCGCCCTTTCCCGGAGGACTCAGGGCGGTTTACAGGGAATTAAAAACCAAAAATACAAAAGTTAAAACCAGTTTAAAAAAGATTAAATTTATCCCTGTACAAATAAAACCCCAATTAAAATAAATTAATCCTCAGCCTGGGCCAGAGAGCTTGAAGAGCCAGGTCTTCAGGCCCCGGCGGAATGAACGGAGGTCGGGGGCAGTCCTCAGCTCCACTGGCAGCTGGTTCCAGAGGGCAGGCGCCACCACTGAGAAGGCCCTATCCCTGGGTGTTACCCGCCGGCAATCTCTTACCGGTGGGACCCTGAGAAGACCCTCCCTGTGGGAGCGCACTGGACGAAGGGAACTTGATGCTGGCAGCAGGTGTTCCCTCAAATACCCCAGACCCAAGCCATGTAGGGCTTTATAGGTAATGACCAGCACCTTGAATTTCACCCGGAGGGCAACCGGAAGCCAATGCAGCTCGCGGAGTAGAGGTGTTACATGGGAGTATCGGGAGACCCCCATTACAACTCGCGCAGCCGCATTCTGCACCAGTTGAAGCCTCCGAGTGGTCCTCAAGGGCAGCCCCATGTAGAGAGCATTGCAGTAGTCCAAACGGGAGGTCACGAGCGCATGGGTAACTGTGCGTAGGGCATCTCGGTCCAGATAGGGCCGCAACTGGTGCACCAGGCGAACCTGGGCAAAAGCCCCCTGGTCACGGCTCCTATGTGGTCTTCAAAATTGAGTCGTGAATCCAGGAGGACGCCCAAGTTGCGAGCCCTATCAACGGGGGGTAACACCTCACCCCCCATCGTTAGAGATGGAATAGTCTGGTTGACCCGAGATGCTGATATGCACAGCCACTCAGTCGTGGCGGGATTGAGACGAAGCCTGTTTCTCCCCATCCAGACCTGGACCGCCTCCAGGCACCAGGACATCACGGCGAGGGCATCACTGGGTTGGTTCGGGGTGAAAAGAAAAAGTTGGGTATCATCAGCGTACTGATGATACCCCACCCCGAAACCACGAATGATCTCACCCAGCGGCTTCATATAGATGTTGAACAGGAGGGGCGAGAGAACCAATGATAGAGAAATAGAAAAAATGATATAGAGATAATATATATAAATAATAGATAGAAAATAGATAAATGATAGCTAGCTAGCTAGATATATAAGATAGATAGATAGATAGATAGATAGATAGATAGATAGATAGATAGATAGATAGATAGATAGATAGATAGATAGATAGAAATGTCTGAAATGGTATAGGGTATAGGGTTTCCTGCCTAAGCAGGGGGTTGGACTAGAACAGAGGCCCTCAACCTTTTGGGCACCAGGGACCGGTGCCATGGAGAGAGGTTTTTCCGTGGACTGGAGAATGAGTGGTTTTGTGTGCTGCCTGCACCCCAGGGATGCGGCTTTGCTTGTTTGTGCGGACTGGTTGCTGGCATGCCGTGGCCCACTCCTGGTCCACGGACCAGGGACTGGGGACCCCTGGACTAGAAGACCTCCAGGATCCCTTCCAGCTCTGTAATTCTAAGTAATTCTATTCTAAGGTTAAGGTTAAGGTGATATCTTAAGAATGATATCTATCTATCCACGTTCAAATCTACTAATTCCACAGAAGGCGATTAAGAGGCAGCTTACTATCTGAAACTCAACTCAACTCCCTGAACAGAAATGTAATTAATAAATAAACAGCAAACGTGTGAACAAACACTTTTTTAAAGGTAAGCAAACATTTCTGAAGCACGCCGCAGGAACTCTGTACGGTATGCACACTAAATATCTTTAATCTTATTTGCCGTTCGTGATAATGAGTTTCGAGATCAACTTTCGAAAAGCCTTATTAGCTAAGACAGGTGTGAATTTGCTTTAGAAACAGTTTTCAAGCATTTTGCGCTCCCCAAAGGGAGTGAAACGCACCTAATTCATTCACATTGAGTTTCCCATCCAATCATAATATAAGGCTCACTTTCCATTTTGCAGTTGTGGCCCTTGTTTCTACTGAATTCCTTGTACTTAAAGGTAAAGGTTCCCCCGCACATGCGTGCTAGTCATTTCCAATTCTAGGGGCCGGTGCTCATCTCCGTTTCAAAGCCGAAGAGCCAGCACTTGTCCGAGGACGTCTCCATGGTCATGTGGCCGGCATGACTAGACACCAAAGGTGCACGGAACGCTGTTACCTTCCCACCGTAGTGGTCCCTATTTTTCTACTTGCATTTTTATGTGCTTTCGAACTGCTAGGTTGGCAGAAGCTGGGACAAGTAACAGGCACTCACTCTGTTACGTGGCACTCGGGATTCGACCCGCCAAACTGCCGACCTTCTATCGACAAGCTCAGCATCCTAACCCCCTGAGCCACCGCGTCCCTTGTACTTACACCTATGTAAACAGTAAATCAGATTTGTTTGTTTGTTATTTATGGGTTTTTTTTGTTTTGCTGTTTTATCAGATTTATTTGCTGCCCGTCTGAGTGGTTTTCCAAAACCTTGGCCTGGTCTCACAAATCTCTTCAATCTAGGGAGAAAAAAAAGTTTCTGAAGATTCAGGATTTCTCTCCCCCCCATGTATTTTTATATAAAGGCCAACAATGGGGTACTTGAAACAAGTCAACTTCATTAAATGTCAGCCTAACCCAGGGGTGTCAAACTCAATTTCATTGAGGGCCGCATCAGCATTGCGGTTGCCCTCAGGGGTCAGGGTGGGCGTGGCCTACTGGGTGGGCATGGCCAACTCTACATCGTTCGCATCAAGGGTGCCTATGGGGGCCTGGTCAGGAGTGGGACAGATCTGAGGGTCTCTGGCAGAAGGAGGGTCTCTGGGCCAGGGCCAAGGCAGTGGAGGCCGTTCTCTCACTGTTTCCAGGATGGCTTCGCGGGCCACATGAAACCACTTCGCGGGCCAGATCCAGCCCCCGGGCCTTGTGTTTGACATGTCTGGCCTAACCGAAGTCTTCAGGTATGAAATGATAAATAAACAAATAATGAAATCAATCAACCAATCAATCAATCAATCTGAGGTATTTTGACATCTGCGCACCTCTTTGGTTTTTATATTGTGGATCTTTCTTTCTATCTTTGTTATCTCTTTCTAATAAGGTCATTTGTGAAGTATCTGAGATGGGTAGGAAAAGTCATTTAGTGTGAGAAGTTTTATATCAAAATATATTTTATCCTTTTTGTTGGTTCTGTCTTCCCTTAAAACCTTAACAGAATCCACAGTGGACTGAGAATCGGCACCTCTCCTAGATAATTGATAGTCAAGTCGAACCTGAATTAATCGAGTCAAAGTGGCAAATGGGAAAACCTTTTACTCCAACTTTCTCAAACCCCCAAATAAGCTACCTAGACCTAATCCACATATCAAAAGATAAGGTCTGTGAACACAAAGAGTTAATTAAATTAGATCTCCCAGAAGAATTGCATGTTCACAAGAATAAACATACCTACACATGCACACACACACACACACACACACACACACACAGAGAGAGAGAGAGAGAGAGAGAGAGAGAGAGAGAGAGAGAGAGAGAGAGAGAGAGAGAGAGAGAGAGAGAGAGAGAGAGCCTTCAGGCCTGCCCCAACCCTTAGGAAAGAAAGACTCGCAACTGCAACAGATTGAAGCAAAAGGTTCTTTTAGTAAAGGAAGTTGGTTGCACGGGGTGACATGATAGCAGTCTTCCAATATCTCAGGGGCTGCCCCAAAGAAGAGGGAGTCAAGCTATTCTCCAAAGCACCTGAAGGCAGGACGAGAAGCAACGGATGGAAACTGATCAAGGAGAGAAGCAACCTGGAACTAAGGAGGAATTTCCTGATTGTGAGAACAATTAACCAGTGGAACAACCTGCCTCCAGAAGTGGTGAATGCTCCAACACTGGAAGTTTTTAAGAAGAGACTGGACAGCCATTTGCCTGAAATGGTAGAGGGTTTCCTGTCTGAGTAGGGGGTTGGACTAGAAGACCTCCAAGGTCCCTTCCAACTTTATTATTATTATTATTATTATTATTAT